>NC_140248.1:5983487-6088487 GCF_949987555.1 Borostomias antarcticus
GTGTGAGAGCATCCTGGCAGGCGTGCAGGTGGGAGAGTTCGCCGTGGTCCAGCCCCTCAGCGTGGAGTACTCGTGCATCCTGGGATACCTGCTAGCCTGGAAACTCCTCCTGACCTTCTTCAAGTCCTCGCCCTCCCACGTGAGTCCCAGCACGACCGCCTGTCCCTCTCAACTCCCCCGGAACCTTCGCGTCCTTCCTTCCTTTCTTCCTTGGTTGACGTCACATCCTGTCACATAAATACTCGAACTTCGACTAGTCGTCGGCGTTGGCGAAAAAAACGATCGATCATCAAAATGTAGATTGGATTAGTAAGCTGCCCTAAAGCAGCCGCGTCACACAGCCTCCTGAGTCCCGCCCCTCTTCTAATCACATCACATTAGTATTCATTCTTTTCAACATGGCCAAAAAACAGCCAAACGACTGTATCTGCAGTATCTATCTAACTATCTAGATGGAGAGGAAATACCCTAAGTTACTAACGTAAGATCCGAACTCGTCTTCTCAGCAGCTGGCAGGCAACATTGATATGATATGATATTTTAATTTATAATGCGCCCCCCATCGGCCTGGGGCGCAGCCCGGGGAAAGAAAAAACAAATACAGTACAGGACAACATTTAAGATGACATTTACAAACAACCAGCCAATCAGACTGACAGGGGGATTTAAACTAGCGCTGAACACGATCAAGTGGTCCAGCACTACGGTTATTCCTCTTGTTTTGTTTTCAGTTGGCTAGATAGGCCTAATGAGAGGATCCTATTTGTGCTAAATGTCACCCATGTTGACTGGGTATTAACGTTACTTGAATTCCCTGAACACAGAGACTGACACTAACGTTCTGTTGGTGCAGTAGGTGGTGAGTGGTTAGAACTCGTATTGGCAGTTCCATTGTATGCGTGATTTTCTATGCAAAATTATACAACGGTTAGTTCTGGTTCTTGATTCTGGTTGTCTGGAAGCCGTGTTAAAATACTTTGTAACACACACCTGGGACCGCATATCATTCCATTTTCAGTATGAATGCGCCTCCCATTTGATCCAATGCATTGTAGTTGTTGTTGCTTGGCAACCCTTTTGTTAGGGGAACTATTTTGCTCGGTGGAATTGAGGGAATGATGCTTCGTTTTGAATAAATGTTAATATTTGACATTGCTGGGTGTTTATTTTACACTTATACCTGTAGTAACCGCTCCGCTTCGCGTCGTGCCTAACAACGCCCCCTAGCTGTTATAAAATCACTATAACACACGGCCTCTCTTGGTTTATTGATTAATTATATAATAATAATTGAATATATTTGATTTTCTGAGAGTTTCTAAGAGTTTCTCTCTTAAATATCAAATATCATTTATTTTGTCAAAATCAAATATCATTTCTGAGCTCACTTGACAGCCCTAGTCCTGTGTGAGACCACATCCTGTCATGTCATGTCCTGTCCTGTGTGAGGTCACATCCTGTCACGTGCTGTCTGTGTGAGGTCACATCCTGTCCTTTGTGTTCCGTCTGCAGTTGCGTGTGCAGTACTCTCTGTACCTGAAGAAGAGCCGCTCCCTCCACAAGCTCCTCCTCCACCTCTTCCGGCTCATGCCTGAAAACCCCGCCTACCCCGCACAGGGGGCGGAGGCTGTTGCCAAGGAGACCAAGACCTTCTTCACCGAGAGCCTGTCGCTGGCTGTTGATAGTGAGTATTGTGCTCGCACACACACACAGGAGCAATTGTGTTTTTGTCTTTTCCATCGTTTGAGACAAAATTGGTGTGAGATATGAACATGATAATACACAACTATAACGCACAACTCTCCTCCCTCACTCTCTCTCCTCCTTCCCTCTCTCCTCCCTCACTCTCTCCTCCCTCACTCTCTCTCCCTCTCTCTCCTCCCTCACTCTCTCTCCTCCCTCACTCTCTCTTTCTCCTCTCTCCCTCTCTCTCATCCCTCATTCTCTCGCCTCTCTTTCTCCCTCACTCTCCACCTTCCCTCTCTCTCTCTCTCTCTCTAATCTCTCCCTCTCTCTCATCCCTCGCTCTCTCGCATCTCTTTCTCCCTCACTCTCTACCGTCCCTCTCTCTCTCTCTCTCTCTCTCTCTCTCTCTCCTCCCTCCGTCCATCTCTCTCCTCCCTCACTCTCTCTCCTCCCTCACTCTCTCTCCCCTCACTCTTCTCTCTCCCCCCTCCCTCCCTTCCTGTCTCCAGAGTGCGAGGGCGTGCAGTGGGAGCTCCCCCACCTGGCCTGCAGCGTGTACTACAGCGCGGTGCAGGACCTGCCGGCCATGGTGAGGCTATGGTGGAACAGCCAGGAGAAGAGGGTGAGCGCCACGGTGGAGAGGTTCACCAGCAGATATGTCAGCCCCGTGCTCTCAGCACAGGAGATCTCCTCCGTCCACGCCAGCACCCAGACCTTCGACAGCATGACCGTGAGTCCCAGCACAGTCGCCAGCTCGTTAGCCGTCGGCTGTTTAGCCGGTTAGCTGTTAGCGGAGAGAACCGCCGCGTGGGCGCGTGTGTCCGTGCGTTCGTACGGCGTGTGCATTTGCGTGTGTGTGTGTGTGCATGTCTCATAGAACCGCAATAGCATTACCTTGAGTTAAAATGGGCTCATTCCCCATGTAACACTGACTTTATCCACTGGAAATGACTCCGAAATCATCTCAATTTCAAACGTATTTTTCTTGGACTATTTTGAACTTGAATTGACTCATTGTCAATGCTGCTCGAGTCGTGACTGTTGTGCTGTTTGAGACTAGGCCGACCCAGATTCGCACACATCAGAACTGGGTCCAAATACTATTTGAAATAATTTACATTTCTGTGCATTACTGCTCTTGTCTGGCATATTGGAAGAAGATGGCTGTTCCCAAGTATGCAAATCCCACGTACCAGACCCACCCGGCAAAGTGTTATTCAGACCAGGTTTGACACACAATCTCTTTTTCTCTCTCCTCTCTCTCTCCCTCTCTGCTCCCTTTCTCTCTCTCCTCTCTTCTCCCTCTATCCCTCTCCTTTCCTCCCTCTCTCCTCCCCCCCTCTCTCTCTCCCTCTCTCTCCTCCTCCCCCCCTCCCTCCCTCCCTCCCTCTCTCAGGTGAAGGCGAGGTCGGCGGCCAGGGAGGTGGTAGCCACGTACTCAGTGGACGACATATTCATCGAGCTGGTGATCCAGCTGCCCCAGAACTACCCCCTGGGCTCCATCAGCGTGGAGAGCGGCCGCAGGGTGGGCGTGGCCGTCCAGCAGTGGAGGAACTGGATGCTGCAGCTCAGCACCTACCTCACACACCAGGTAGGACTATGGACACACACACACACACCAGCACCTACCTCACACACCAGGTAGGACTATGGACACACACACACACACCAGCACCTACCTCACACACCAGGTAGGACTACGGACACACACACACACACACACACACACACCAAGGTTATAATAGTTTTGCTTTTTTCATTAGTTTTTATTTTTATATCGTTTTAACTTTTTGTTTTCAATTTCAGTTTAGTTTTGATTAGTTTTAAAGCAGGTTTGCTAGTTTCGTTTCGTTTTTATTTTTTTTAAATTGCTTAGTTTTAGTTTCGTTTTTATTAGTTTCAGTATTTTATTCTTCTGTGCAAGCCTTGTGAGACCATCCTGGTCTTGTGAGCTCACGTTGTTTCACTCCGTGTGAAACAAACCATCTGGAGCACGTCAGGTTACTCCTGCGCAGGGGCACAGCTAAAAAACATGGAGGATAGATTTCATATCCACCCAAAATACTAGGCTTATGTATGAAATGAAAAAGACTAAAACTAAGGACATTTTCTCAATAATTGTAGTTTATTTTAGTTAGTTTTGTAAACACACAATACAGTTTTAGTTAGTTATCGTTTTTCTGTAAAGTCTAGTTTTTATTTTTATTTCAGTTAACTTAAATGTTTTTTCACACCTAGTTTTCGTTTTTTAGTTAGTTTTCGTTAACTATAATAACCTTGACACACACACACACACACACACACACACCAGCCAGCACCTACCTCACACACCAGGTAGGACTACACACACACACACACACACCAGCCAGCACCTACCTCACACACCAGGTAGGACTACGGACACACACACACACACCAGCACCTACCTCACACACCAGGTAGGACTACGGACACACACACACACACCAGCACCTACCTCACACACCAGGTAGGACTACGGACACACACACACACACACACCAGCACCTACCTCACACACCAGGTAGGACTACGGACACACACACACACCAGCACCTACCTCACACACAAGGTAGGACTACGGACACACACACACGGAAGGAACACAAAGGAATAGTACAGGGAAAATTCATGTTTAGCCCTGTTTTAGGGTTACTTGTGATAATGTACAATGATTCAGATCAAAATGTTGACAAAACTAGCATTTTCGAGAGAAAGTTGATAATTGCTCTACCACCGTTTTGGTCATACAATGGATGTGGATGGGTATCTTGAAAAATCAAGATAAACAGATGAACAGTTACATAATAACCCAATCATTGCTTCCTCTAGCAGGATTACAATTTCAAAGGAAAACAAAATAACTACCTATTAGGTTACTTCATGTATGAACCTAACATCCATACAGGTACGCCCTACAGTACATAGCATAGCTTCACATGTCACTTAGAACATTCTTACAGAAAACCTGCGGGCACTGGACCTCTCATCTCCAGTCTACCGACGTGCGAACGTGACCTTCCTCCAGAACATGCCCTGCTAAGGATACAGCGAGATGTGTAAACAAGTGTCGCTATCATTACCACAGCCACAACAAACGGTGCCGCTAGCTGCAGTAAGAAAGATATGAGCGGATTGCCCTGCAACCAAACAAACAGATCTGTGAAATGGGACACCTCGCCGATGTGCGAAGCTCAGATCCAATCCCATACGGTTCTCAATCACCGCCTTCCGCATGCTAGACATCTCCTCATCAATCAAACCTAAAGCATCAGTTTTTCTGTTGGACAATGTCCCAAATGCCAATGCAAATGCAAGTTTCTCAATGTCCGTCACTAATAATTCGACCCCCACACTCGGCGCAAAGAAAAGCAAAATATCTTCCCAGACCCCACGTTCTCTGTATGTCCCTGCAGAGTAGAAACTAACACCATTACTTGAGCAATCCCTCTTTCTAATTCAGCGTCTGCTACTTCCCTGAGACGGTTGATGTATCGTATCATTAAAGTAGAGTTAAAGGGATGTGCCATTTGAGGCACTCGCTTGGGAGTTTGGCATCTGCATACACACAAAACATGATGACACCTTCTTGACTGACGTAGCTACCTCATAAGCCCACTTCAAAGCGAGGTTCTCCACAGCTGATTGTGTTGGTCTAACTACGGAAAACCACAGGATGATAAGACACAAACCCTTCATGATAGCAACTTGAAACTACCCAACTCTTAGTCTGTGAGTTCAAAATCGACGTGTCTTCTCCCTGAGAGACGTTCTTTAATTTCTGTGTATCTGCTGTGAAAGGAAAATTGCTCCAAATCCAAGTGTCCCCAGCCCAGAGATACAGAATCTTTTTAACAAAATACCCTTCAAAATACCCCTGTCCCTGTTTTGATGAGTATATCTCAAGTGCAACCTGGAGTTTTATTCACAGTGTAACAACAACCCACACACTTCACAGTTACAGCATCGACGTCCTGTCCCCGACCAGCAAGCTGTGAATGGAGGATGAAAAGGTTATTGTATGTGGTGTGTGGTGTAAAAGTTCAAGTGTCCCGTCTTGGTTGTCGCCGTCTCCACCCGGAGTAGTTTAGTTTTCCCTGCTGAACTCCGGCACACGTTGATCACCCGTGTCCCAAGTCAACCCGGAAGTCCTTCTCTCCAACTTCACCTGTTAGCACAGAAAAACACAAGAAAACTGCGACAGTATCATTCATTCCACGACTGATTGTGAGAGCATGTCTCTCACTCTCTCTCACTTAGACCAGATCTAGAGGTTATTGTCTCTTAAAATCCTTATTGTTTCATTTCTTAAAAGAGCCACCGCGATTCCAGACTTTTTGGGAAGGTCCATTCTAAACCTGCCTACGGTCTACGGACCCATTCTCTCTAGCCCTTTAGCAGCGCTACAGTCATCCGAACAGTGGGAACAAATTGAAACATTACGGGACATAATTCTCCAATTTGCCGTCTTCATCCTGAGTGGGCCCCCATCCTAGACGTATGGATCTTTAGCTCAAGGACTCGTTGCTCGAACAACAGCTGCCACGGCTGTCCCTAGTTTCGGGGTGCTAAGCCTGGACACTATTCTACCACAATGTTTTGAGTCTGGAATGGTTGGCTCTACTATTTATCCAATTCTACGAGGGTGTGTTTACTTTGAGGTGTACTCAGTCTAATCTGTGTCTGGTGGCGCTACCACCTTGCATTGACTAGCTTGGCTTCAGTTGGGTTTCCCTGCTACCTTAACTGCTGTGTGGGTGATGAGCCAGGTCTGATAAGGCTTCTCCCACTTCGCATCTAATGTCTCTTCTTTGAAACGTATTTATCATCACGTACTGGCCTGGGATTAGAGCATGTCCCCCCTCGGGGATCTTGCTCCATGCTGCCAGCAACTGTTTGTGAGCCCTGGCCACAGCCATGCTCAATTACTCACAGTAACCACTCAACGCATCACTAGTGACATGAACATCTGCTTGCCACAGATGACCTCAAAAGGGCTAAGGCCCGTCTCCTGATTGTGTTGCTCGAATGAAGCAAAGCACAAGACTGGCCAAAGCACGCCCTCCTGATGACTTGTGAGTCTCTCCTTGATGACACAGTTCATTATTTCAGTCTGAGTCCCCAACTCTGAGGATGATAAGAACAGTGGAATGAATCTGTGTTGCCAGATAAGGGAGCAACCATTGTGGTGCAACCAATTTCTGACCTTGTCGCCACACTTCTACTGAGTCCATTTCTGCCCCATTCTCCATCCATGTCCACACCTCCCTCTCATAGGCCTTTTCCGCTAAGAGGGAACCGGTTTGGTGCCGGTTGGCAAGCCTAATTTTGAATGGTTCCGAGCATTTCGACCAAAAAGAAATGAGTTCGGGAATCCGAAACCTGGTTCCGAACCGGCACCACAAAATAGTAGGTTTTTCAGTGCGAACCGTGACGACATCATGGGCGTGGCCTGGCGTACAACGGTTCGGCTCAAAACTGGTCGAAACGCGGGCCCGTTCTCCGGACAGAACCAAAGTTCCAGGAATTTTGAAACAAACCGGTTCACGAACCAGTGTTCTTTTGGTGGAAAAGGGCTATCAGTCTCTGCTCTGCCTGCATCACCTTATGTCAGAGATAGTGTCAATCTGATACGGGGGTGCAGGTTGGGCTGAGGACAAATGCTCTTGTGTGAGGTCTCTCTGTCTCGAGCTGACTGTTCTGCTGCTTGGTCAGCCAGAGTGTTACCTAGACTCTCGGGAGTGTCTCCACGAGTGTCCGTTGACCTTAATCACTTTCACCTCTTTTTGGAAGGCTGAGGCCTCCATGAGCTCCCTGACCAACTCTCCATTCTTAATGGGCGTCCCTAAATGCTGACAGGAAACCTCTCTGTTTCCAAAGCTATCAAGTCATGCCATGTGCATACCGACTGACTACATGGATGTTTGCAGTCTTGCCCTTTGAATGGAAAGTGATGGGAGGCATTTCGCGTAAGGGATTACGCAACGCCTGATGATAGATGGTTGGGAAGTTGTGTAAACCCATTGGTTTCAAGTGAACTGATATTGATCTCCATCAATAGTGAAAGCTGTCCACGGTTGCACCTCTTCTACAAGAGGGACTCTATAAAAGCCTTGTGTCATGTCGATGACTGAAACCCATGGTGTTCAGGTTTCAAGGAACTGAAAATGGTGGACTGGTCTGCCACTAGGGGCGCTATCTTATCCACATACTCATTGGCCACTCTGTAGTTCACACAGAGCGCCGTTCACCTGAAGGTTTCAACACAGGCCACACTGGGCTGTTGGAGGCCCTGTGAGTTTTCTTCAGAAACCTTCTATCATTTTTGTCTTTTGCCCAGATTGGCAACTCTGCAAGGTCAGGTTTGTTTACCCAACTCAAACTCCATTTAACTTTCCCTTTTTGGAACTGAAGGGATGAATCTATTTGTTAACACATCAAGGCCCAGTAGGGGTTATCCTACCGGCCCCACCCACACAGAGGTCGTGAGAGACACGGATCCCTGTACCAGCAGGAATAGCCTGGTTTTTCTCACCCAAAATAGGCTTCCCCCCTTCACCAATGCACCATGCATGCCTTGCTTTCGCTCTCTCATTTTGGTGTCGGTTCCCTCCAGACAGCGATGAAGAGTGATGATACCCACCCCCCCTCGCATCAAGGAGGAACTCTACATGTTGGCGTCCGTTCGAGGTGGTTGTTACACACAGGCCTTCTGGCTTTTGTAACAGGGCGGCCTTGGACACGGAGCGGCAGCAGCTACTGATGGGCCTAGTGGGGAGCTGTGTGAGGGTGAAAGCTGTTCTCTGAGCCTCTGCTCCCACAAAAATGACAGCGCTCTCGTTTGTCATCCCTAGCTCTGAATGGGATCTGTGGAGCTCTGGCTTTCTCCTCTACTCTCTTGACCTTTGTGGTGATTGCTTTAGTTAGAGTGTCACCGACCAACAGGTGACTGGCCTGAGCCATGTTCTTATCACCTACATGGATGTTTTACACTAGCCGACCAGCATTCAAGATGGCCATCTGCACCGACCGACCCGATCGTAGCTCGAGTTCGAAACAGCTGGTGGGAGTGTTACATCTACAGTACGATCCCTCCTCTCTCTCGAGCTTGTGAGGAGGGGGCGGAAAACTCGGGCTCCTCCTTTAACCTCTCGTCATTTCTGTCCTCATCTAACAGCATTGTCAGCCCCACCCCCTGCAGTGGGACGGGCTCACTTTGGTAAGATGAGACAGACCTCGGCCCGTCATTGACTGGTGTTGTATCTCCTCCTCCGACTCCCCTCCCTAAGCCTACTCTGCTCTCGCTGATAGTCAAGCGACTGGCTTACTGTAGTTTGGCTCTTGTGGCTGTGTAGGGGAGGGGCTGAGTCGGTAAGTGAGAAAGAACTGCTCCAGCACTTCTGCTGAGCAGATAAGGTTTTGGGTTACACACGGTATGGTTTTATCACAGTGACCTAACCAACAACGCTTCCCTAGAATGTATACACACATCTAGCTTCCGACCCCCACGGGTCTTTTCAAAGGCAATTCGGTCTCCGAATCTGCGGCGTTTCATCAGTGAGGAAAGGGCGAATCCTCCTGATGTTGTAGAGCATGAATCTGCAGGAGCGTGTGACGGATGTGACGTGCGGAAAACGACAGTTGGTCATCCAGGGTCACACCCAGATTCCTCGCAGTCCAAGTCGGGGTCACCACTGTCTTCAATGGTGATGGCCAGGTCCCGGTGCGGGCAGCCCTTCCCCGGGAGGAACAGCATCTCAGTCTTGTCAAGATTGAGTTTGAGGTGATGTGTCGTCATCCACTCCGAGATGTCAGCCAAGCACCCAGCTATGTGTGTCTCCACTTGTGTATCAGAAGGGGGAAATGACAGGACCAGTTGGGTGTCATCGGCATAGCAGTGATAGGAGAAGCCATGCGAACGAATGACAGAGCCCAGAGATGTAGTGTAGAGGGAAAACAGGAGAGGACCCAGGACAGACCCTTGCGGAACCCCCGTAGTCAGACTACGCGGTTCCGACATCGACCCTCTCCATGTCACCTGGTAGGAGCAGCCCGTCAGGTAGGATTCAAACAGGGAGTGTGCAGAGCCAGCGACGCCTTTCTCCTCGAGGGTGGAGAGGAGGATCTGGTGGTCTACCGTAATCAAATGCTGCTGACAGGTCTAGGAGTATCAGGACAGAGGAGAGAGAGTTCGCTCTTGCGGCATGGAGTGACTCCCCTCTGTCGAGTGGCCAGCCTTAAACCCGGACTGGTGGGGATCTAGAAGGTTGTTCTGGTGGAGGTACGAAGACAGTTGGTTAAAGATGGCATTTTCAAGTGTTTTGGATAGAAAGGATAGAAGGGAAACCGGTCTGTAGTTTTTGACATCGAGGGGTCGAGAGATGGTTTCAAGACTCTGGCAGTCTTGAAAGCGGAGGGAAAGCATCCTGATACAAGAGATGCGTTGATGAGGTGGGTTAGGAAGGGAAGGAGTTCGGGTGCAACAGACTGAAGGAGAGTCGAGGGAACAGGGTCTAGGGAGCACGTGGTGGGGCGGCTAGATGTTACAAGGTTGAGGGCTTCGTTGGGGGAGAGGGGAGAAAAGTGGGATATGGTTGGGCGTGGAGAGGAGGGGGAGAGGGGAGTGAGGGTGGGGGGGTGAGGTTTGTGCACGAAGTGTTGACCGTGGGAGGGGGGAAAGAGGATCTGATATCGTTAACTTTCTTGTCAAAGAAGTTGGCGAAATCATCAGGGAGAAGGGAGGAGTTGGGAGTAGGAGGTGGGGGCTGGAGTAGTGAAGAGAAAGTTTCAAAGAGATTTTAGGATTGGATTGGATTGCAGAGGTTAGGATTTTAGAGCGGAAGAAAGCAGCTTTAGCAGCAGACAGGGAGGAGGAGAATGTGGAAAGAAGAGATTGGAAATTAAGAAGGTCCTCTAGGAGCTTGCCTTTCCTCCATTTACGCTCAGTGGCCCCCAATCTCACATTATACTACACAGTCCAGTGTCTCCTTGTTCTTATGTATCCCAAATAAATCTCTCCAACACAGGATTTGAGCGACAATCAAAAGCTGTTTATTCCAGAAGGTTTAAAATACAAAAGACGGTGGCATATAGTCTAATATAGACAGCTGACCTGTCTGTATGCTGTCTGAACTCAAATCAAAGCATCTGAGCTCGAGCACGGTTCTTATGGTTCGAGGTCGTTCCACCCTCCTTCTTCCCCGATCAGACTGGTTGGTCTCTCATGTGGCTTCTGGCCTTGCAAGGTCAAGATAAGCTTCGGCGCCTCTGCGTCCAGCTCTGACTCTAACCACAACAATTTCTGTTTGGCACAGAATGTACCAGCCCTAAGAATGTCATCTTTATCTCATAAGTCTATGGAAGAGAGACAGAAAACTCCGGCCGACAGCCATACTCAGAGGTCAATCATCATAATTTAGAAATAGCTAACAGGATCAGATTAAAAGACATTTCTCTGAAAATCAGCATAATTCATCACTACGGACTCACACACCACCACACACACACACACCAGCACCTACCTCACACACCAGGTAGGCCTACGCACGCACGCACACACACACACAGCAGCACCTACCACACACCAGGTAGGACTACGGACACACACACACACACACACCAGCCAGCACCTACCTCACGCACCAGGTAGGACTACGGACACACACACACACCAGTTAAGACTAGGGAAACACAGACAAACACACACAGTAGGTAGGACTACGGATGCGCACACACCAGCATCCATCTCACACACCAGGTAGGACTACACACACACACACACACACACACACACCAGCACCTCGTTTGGCTGTTTTTTGCCCGTGTTGGAAAGAACGAATACTAACATGGGATGTGTTTTGGCGTGATTAGAAGAGGGGCGGGACTCGGGAGGCTGTGTGACGCCGCTGCTTGGCGGTAGCCTGCTAATCTAATCTACATTTTGATGATCGATTGTGCATTTTTCCCCCAAAGTCGACGACTTGTAGTAGACTTATATTCAAAGTTATATTCGAAGTTCGAATATTTATTTGACAGCCCTACCTCACACACTAGGTAGGACTACGGACACATAACCACACGCACACACACCAGCGCCTATCATACACACTAGGTAGGACTAAGGACACATAAACACACACACACCAGGTAGGACTAGGTACACACACACCCACTGATCGTTGTGTTGTGCCTTGCTCGATCAGAATGTTTTAATGTTAAGCATGCCTCCTGTACGCGTGTGTGCGTGTGTGTGTGTGCGTGTGTGTGTGTGTGTGTGTGCGCGTGTGCGCGTACGTGCGTGCGTGTAGAACGGAAGCATCATGGAGGGCCTGGCTCTATGGAAGAACAACGTGGACAAGCGTTTCGAGGGGGTGGAGGACTGCATGATCTGCTTCTCTGTCATCCACGGCTCCAACTACTCTCTACCCAAGAAAGCCTGCCGCACCTGTAAGAAGAAATTCCACTCTGCCTGCCTGGTGAGATACACACACGCACGCACACACACACACACCACACACACACATTAATTTAATCTTAATGTTCAGTGAGGTATTGTCTGGTATCTCTATAATCTGATCACAGGTGTATTGCATCTCTGCTATTGTCATCTCTCCCTACTATCACAGTACATTAAAATGATCTGTCTCTCTCTTTCTCTGTCTCTCTCACTCTCTCTCTTTCTCTCTCTCTCCCTCTCTCTCTCCCTCTCTCCCTCTCTCTCTCTCCCCCACCCAATCCCTTCACAGTACAAGTGGTTCACCTCCAGCAACAAGTCCACCTGCCCTCTGTGTCGGGAGACCTTCTTCTGAAGCCCACAAGCAAACAGACTCTTCCTCTTGTATATGTGTACAATCCTGGATCTGCGGAGTCCCTCAGAGAACCAACCAGTCACCTATCTAACCAGGTTCCAAAGAGACACGTTTGGACGACCCACGTGGGGACAGAACCCGAGGGGACCCATCACCCTGCTGACGGTGTGAGGGAGGGACCTGAGTCAACTGTTGGTCGAACCACAAGAGATTCATGGGGTCTCGTCTCTGGGTTGAGTTACTGAACCAGTGAAATCGTCCTAAAATACAAGCAATAGAATAGCCAGGCTTAAGCAAATACTCAACGTTATTTTAAAGAAATTCAGATGGGACCATGGTAGAAATCAAGATGGAGCATCAGTCAGGTCACCAGTGGACAGTAGAGTAGTCAGGCCCTGGGTGGGGGGGCAGTAGAGTAGTCAGGCCCTGGGGTGGGGGGCAGTAGAGTAGTCAGGCCCTGGGGTGGGGGGCAGTAGAGTAGTCAGACCCTGGGGTGGGGGGCAGTAGAGTAGTCAGGCCCTGGGGTGGGGGGCTGTAGAGTAGTCAGGCCCTGGGGTGGGGGGCAGTAGAGTAGTCAGGCCCTGGGGTGGGGGCAGTAGAGTAGTCAGACCCTGGGGTGGGGGGCAGTAGAGTAGTCAGGCCCTGGGGTGGGGGGCAGTAGAGTAGTCAGGCCCTGGGGTGGGGGGCAGTAGAGTAGTCAGGCCCTGGGGTGGGGGGCAGTAGAGTAGTCAGGCCCTGGGGTGGGGGGCAGTAGAGTAGTCAGGCCCTGGGGTGGGGGGCAGTAGAGTAGTCAGGCCCTGGGGTGGGGGGCAGTAGAGTAGTCAGGCCCTGGGGTGGGGGGCAGTAGAGTAGTCAGGCCCTGGGGTGGGGGGGCAGTAGAGTAGTCAGGCCCTGGGGTGGGGGGGCAGTAGAGTAGTCAGGCCCTGGGGTGGGGGGCAGTAGAGTAGTCAGGCCCTGGGGTGGGGGGCGGTAGAGTAGTCAGGCCCTGGGGTGGGGGGCAGTAGAGTAGTCAGGCCCTGGGGTGGGGGGCAGTAGAGTAGTCAGGCCCTGGGGTGGGGGGCAGTAGAGTAGTCAGGCCCTGGGGTGGGGGGACTGTTCACATTGACTGATGTGTGTAATTGGCGCTGATCTCGTTGCACTGAGTAGGGCTGCCAAATAACTGATTTTATATTGGACTTGTTTTTATTTTGGATACCCTAATCTCTCTCCGCACCCACCCCGACACACACACACACACACACGCACACAGAGGGAGTGACCAGACTATCATTATTGTGTAATGACAGTACTAAAGAAATGTCAACTCAAATAATCTGCTCTACAGTTGAGCTCCCCTCAGACGGCGGCCATGTTTTATGTAACATCACAGCACAGCACAGAGAGGGGAGCTGCCGTCATCAACCTGCATTATCAGCAGGGAGACCCGTGTGGATCTGTAAGGAACGAGCGACACGGCATGTAGAACATGAATGATGCCAATTCAATTATAGCTGCCCTTCCCTCTGTATCTCGGTCTCATGTGGTGAGATGTTGAAATGATGCTGGACAATTAAAAAAAAAAAAAACCCTCTAGGACAGACGGCGTTTGACCGGCCCCTGTGTCCCCTCACTCCGCTTCACCTCCAGCGTGCTTTTTATTCAAAGATCAATTATATCCGTTACCCGTTTAGAGGAGTCATTGACAGCACAAAGTCAAGGTCCGTTTAATGATGTGAAAGCTCCTAGTAGCCCCCGCGTCTGAGCGCGGTCTCGTGGGCTCGCCATTACGGCTCTTAATGTGAGCAGTTTCCAGGAAAAGGCTGCAATTAGGCTCCGACTGCCGGCAGCCCGCACTCCTCCGTCTTGGAACTTTCTCTCCCGACGTTTGAATAATTTATCTACTTAATGGACGCTTGCTATCATCACAGTTGCTCCTGTGGAGTTAATTATGACAACTTAAATGTGATCAGTGTATTGGTCTCTCATCTGTCTTGGTGTGTGTGCATGCGTGCGTTTGTACACATGCGAGTCATTAGGACAGTCAAGAATGATCAATGTATTTAGCTGGCAGTCCCTCATCAGTAACTTCTGACCTTAATTCTATTGATCTGTTTGCCATGCATACATATTAATACTGAGTCCCTTCAGACCCACACATACAAATATGCCCCCCCCCCCCCACACACACACTCAATAAGGGTATCACAAGGATGTAGTTCAACTGCTGGTCACCAGAGGGCAGCATTGCCACACTATATCAGTCCTTCTTCCAAATCAAGTGTGTCTGTTTGTGTGTGCAAGAGAGAGTGTGCGAGAGAGTACACAAACGTTGGAGGCAGAGAAAATAATCTGGCCAGTCTTTCACTCTAGCTCATCCTAATATGTGCGAGGTCACTCTGGTGCAAGCTAAACTACTTGGCGTTCACACCTATTGGAAGGAGACGACTCCAAGATAGCCTAGTTAGCATTCAGCTCATCCTGACCCATTTGCCAGGCTACTCCAGCCCATTAGTATTCTAACCCACTTGTGAGAGGCTGGTCTTGTCCCAGTCACGCTTCTCCTGCCTGCTGGAGGGCAGTGTTCTGCCACGGGAATAGCGGCCAGTGTTACTCTGCGTCTGTGTGTGAGGGAGGGAGAGGGAGACGCTCCAGGAAAGACATCACTCACAAATCACAAGCACATTCAAAGCACATTCTCACACACACACAGACACTGTGATAATAGGCTACATGTAAAGGAACCAATTTGGTCCGCCGTGCCATGTTAGTGTGACTACCGATTGTGATTCTATTGTGTTGAATCTCCTTCAGACATCCCTCCCTCCCTTCCTCTCTTTCTCCTTTATATATGGCGTCGTTGAAGAAACGGTGCACATTCAATCGGTTCTGGAATCTGAATGCAATCATGAGAATGTGTTAGCTTGGGGTTTTATCTGAAACCACGTCTTAGGCACTTGCAATCCCTGCGGGGCAATTCTCCCAACGGCTATGGGGAGGGAGGGAGGGAGAGAGGGAGGGAGGGAGGGAGAGAGAGAGGGAGGGAGAGAGAGGGAGAGAGACTTTATTTACAGTTCCTGGCTTTCTTTTACCACTAATGACCAGCGGACTGGGCTATTGATCTCAATCTGTTGTACTTCACCTGTGCATTTGTATTGCTCATTATAGCCTACTGTAGGTGTGCAGTGGGCTGCTGTCCTGTGTGTTCCCCGCCAGTGTGTAAATCTCGGGCCGTAACCCTGTCGCCTCGTATGGGACTTTTAAGGCCGTTCATTACGGCTTTGAGGTGGATAGATGAAGAGGGCCCCTGAGGGCCGGGGGGGTCGAGGATACAGGATCCTCTGCCTCCGCATGGACACCCCTGGAAAACCATGTGTGTGCGCTTGGGTTTTTACCGTGTGTGTGTGCGTGCGTGTGTGCGTGTGTGTGTGTGTGTGTGTGTTGCAAAGTGGCAAAAAAAATCCTGTAAATTTCCGGACACTTTACAGAGATTTACCATGGGGAGTTAAGCTTGGTAATTTTTGAAATGTTGATTTTTTTTTGTAGCATATAACAGCTTAAAATTGTTATTTTATTTTATATACTTATTTTAGGATTTTATCCTGTTTTCATCAAATTTGGTAGCCTATTGACCCTGACCTAGTGTCCAATTACCCCCTACTAACTTTTGATGATTCGTCACACAACCCGGCCGGTTGGCATTGTGAAAGGGAGAGACAACTCCTTGACTATCTCAGCTCGCAACCGTAGTTCCAACACCAGACAGGGTTGCTGTTGGGCAACGAACCCTCAAGCCGAGATTAAACTTAACCACCCTCGGGGAACGGCGGCCCAATAGGCCCCTCCCTCTCCGATCCAGTCATACTCGGGTCTGGTGAGACCACCGGTTCCCAGTGGGCAGCTGCACCAGAACACGATGTATTGGACCGCTACACCACTACAGACCCTTATCACGGAAATACATGTAGCCTAGTTTGGGAAAAACATGCAATTTAACTCTAGATCTTGCAGCATGATCTCGGTTAGAACAACCTGATTTAATGCAAATTCAGTTGAATTTCAACCCTGTACTGTGCATTCTTCCATCACATGCACAACTAATTCCTAGCATCCTGCACACTGAGGGCTGTAGAATTCATTAAAGTTCTACTCACAAATAGATTAAGCTAAAAATGTCATTTTTTAAAAATGTCTGGTTATGACAAATCAAAATGTTTATATTTATCTCTGTTTATGACAAGGTAAATATACAGTTGGTATAAATAACCCCAAAATTCCCTGTTTATTCCCGTTAATTCCCTTAAATCCCCTTTAATTCCCATGGAAAGTTTCCAACTTTGAATAGTGCTGGAATTTTGCAGCCCTAGTCAGAGGACATGAGTGTTGTGTATTTAATTTTACAAGAAGAGAGAAGAGGCCTGGGATGATGAATAATACATCTCATCCTCTTCACTTTACCTTCCCTGTGTACTTATCACAGGAGAGGTGTATTGGAGGGAGGAGAGGGGGATTTGAGCTGTCAGGAGGTGTTTTTAGGGATTGAGATAGAGGAGGGAGGGGGGGGGGGTCAGACAAGACCAGCCTTCTGCATCCGACAGCAAATGCACCGAGTCACACCATCTAACAGTGAAGGAATACTGTTGGGGTTTGGGACAGAGCATAACAAATGCAGCAGCTGGTCTGGGGAATACATTGAGGCAACAGCCTATTTGTTTTCTCTGAGGGTCAAATCCTTGTTGGCTTACGATGGGTGTAGGCTAGGCGGGGGTTTATTCTGTTTGTTTTTTTTTCCTCTAACGAATAAGGGAGCAGGGCGGAGGACCGGGGTTCACGTCAGGTCGCCGGTCCGTCTCTTTCCGCTTGACTGACTTCCCCATCCCTGTTCAGAAGAACTGCAGGCATACAGAAAGGCTCTTATGGCGTGGTCTGGGAGGGTGTTAAGGAAATACCGCACTCTTCCTCTCAGCGACGTTTGATTTACTGTTATTCTTGAACAGCTGCTGTGCTTGAGGAATGGTGGTCTTTGCAGAGGAAAGCCCACAGGGGCCTTTGGATAAATGGCAAGCTGCTCTAACCATGGGTGCCTTTTCAGTTTGGGTTCACGGATAGCGCTAAATCAGAACAATGGCTAGTTAATTAATGCAAATGTTCTTTATGCGAGGCCTCGGATCAAAGTTATGAGAGGGATGAGGTCTCGATGGACATACCTGAAAGAATAGTACATACCGGGGTGAAGATAGTCTGGGTGTTGGTTTGTGTCTATACCAGTGAAAATATGCGTCTTATCTAGTCATAGACAAAAAAAAAATATATATATCAAAGACCCATACAAAGTACTGTTCAAATCTTCTTCTACAAGACTATTTTACCAGACAAGACTATTTTTGGGAGGGCTGGCCACACCCCTAGAAATGGCTTTGTGCGGTTATCCCTCCCTTACTCCGGTCGTCCCTTGTTGGCCCGCATCTGTCTGTTGGCACCACAAGAGGCAGTAGTCCCTCCACAGATTAGTTCCGTCAAAGAGTATGGAATGCCAAGAGGATAATCAATGGATTCAGCTATGGAACCAATACACCAGCTGCTGAGTCAGGCTGCCGCCATCTTGGACTGTCAATTTGATTGCACAACCTGTGCTGCACTGTTAGCTGTCATGCACTTGCTTTTTCATGTTGACACTTACGTTTACTAAATAATAAATGATCAGGAATTCCCACTATTACGATCTCACTCTGTTTATTTTATCTTCATAAGAATGTACTGTTCAATTAAATCTGCACAAATACTATACAAGTTTTATTCTATATAGACTGATACAGCTACATCCACACAGGCTTACAAAAGGTAAAACTTGACAAGTTGACTTGACCCTTTTCACTGAGCTTAATTTCTACAGAAATTCTTGTTTCATATTGAAATGTATGTTCGTATACACATATTTACATAAAAATCACCTGCTCCATGATGTGGGCTACGGCTACCATGCAATAGGCTATGATATCCAGGTAGAAATTGCGCAAATGTGTTGTCTTTTACCCATATCTATGACCAATAATCGAACAACCTTTCCTTGCCGTGTCCTTGGTGTGTCCCGTAAACATGCTAATCTAGTGAAACCAAGGTGATGGGGTTTGTGCATGTACAGGTGAAAGAGGCATTCAGACCGGGAGTGAGAGACTCCTACAACAACAACAATAAGCATGATGGCTCAATCAGAGCCTAGCTGCCTGTGATTGTCCCCCCGCGGAGCGAAGCTACTATTCGAAATAGCTTAAGAGGTCTATACTATACTTTACAGAAGAAACAATAAAGAAACATTAAACACAGGATGGGTGACTCTCAAACACATTGATCTTAAAACGTCACATTTTCCAGGTGTTATTTTCTCATGCAATGATTAATATGTGTTTGAATTTTTTTAAATAAAGCTACAAAACATCAAAGCAATGTTTAGATCATTAAGTGAGCTTGTGAAATGTGTGACCTATGTAGGCTAACGTATATATATGGGTGGAACGACTGGTACAATGATAGGCTACCACAGAGGCTGCTGATGTCATAAAACATTTCGAAGCCAAATTTATTCAACCAAAGGTCGACAAAGAACACACAAAGACTAATGTAAAAACACTGCAAATATATATAAAAAATTAAATTATAGGCCTAGCCTACTGTGTAAAAAAATAAAGGAATTGTACATTTGTGTTCGTTGGCCTGCAATCTTTATGGGCAAAAAAGAAAAATGCTGACCACTACAGCCTACACAATTTCATAATCCCATTCTGTGTATATTTTTGTACTCTAATATTCTGTATATTTAGCATTTAGTAGGAAAGGAAGGAATATACCATTATTGTACATTCACATAGGCTATTTAACATTTCAGTTCAAGTTACACAGTATCATCTGAAAGATCCATAAGCTCCCTAAGGAGGCCTATTAACACTAGCTATTTACAAACAAGAATGCTACTTGCTGACTCAATCAAGTGTCCAGATAAGCCACTGTGTCTTGGCCTGCTTATTTCACCATCTAAAGGGAAGTGCATAGTGCAGGTAATGACTTTTGTCCAGAAACAGAAGTTGAACCAACAGCAGCAAAATAGCTAACGTTACAGGAATCATAACTGCTTTACCACCGACAGCTACCGTTAATGTTATGGAAGCTGCTGCTACTGTAGTTGTGAGCTTGTGAGGGAAATTGTGTTCATGACATTATGTTTTATACTTAATACTTTATTGTTTATTCCTATTTACAGTGTTCTAACTTCATACTTCTGTACTAAGGGATGTTCTGTGGGATTTTCAGTTGTCCCCTGTTCCCAGGCTGATGAAAGAGCATTGTTCTAGACAGTTCCTTCTTCGAGGACACAGCTGGGTGCAGGACAGATAATATTAATTGAGTTTCGGTGAGTGAGAGACACTGACGTACAAACATCACCATGTTTCATTTTAATAAGTTTCATTTCTTAAAGTGGAGCTTCCCATATACCTTTTTCCTGTTGCAGCTTTTGTGGATGGTTATTTCTTATCTGAGCAAAGACACCTGCACGATCACCCGCTCAACACTTTTGTTTTCCAAACGTCATGCAAAATACTGTATAATCTGGTGTCTGTTCGGCCCTGAGCGATGTTATTAAAGTTCTCTTCTTACTCTGAAGTCCACCGGTGTGTTTCTGAAGTTCTTACCCTTTAGAGAATCCACAACAAGCTCATGAGCTAACTGGCTATCAAGGTCTTATTGTGCTGGATCAGCATCGGGAGCATTGGAACTGATGTGTCCAGGTGACAAGACCGATCTTAATTTATCAGACATTATTTTATACCATTTCAGTTCACAGCTATTTTGGTGGCATGGCTATAGCGGATTCCCTCCTACTAACCAGTCCTTAAAGGGGCACTTCACCGATTAGCATCAAGTCTTGTATCATTCCAAAATGTGCAGTTTATTACAATTAATGTTGTTTTCCTTCCCTCAGTGTTTCCTGGGGCTATTGTTCTCACTTTAAAACAAACAAAAAAATCTACAAATGATGTCAAATGACACGTTTGACATCAATTGTAGAGCTTTGGTCCTTCCTGCTCAGAACTACAACTTCTAGTTCCACATGTTTCTGTGCCCGCCCACACCTAAAATGAGGAGTGGCAGCCATGCTCCGGCAAGAAAACAACACCCTGTGGACGAAAACAGACAGCATCCGCTGAAGGCCGTGGTTTTCCAGCTGATGTATGCATGAAGAGAATTTTGAAAGTCTACCTCTGGAATTGGACGTACGTGGCTATCTCTACAAACTGGAATACATTGAGGGCTATTTTTTTTTAATTAGCCTATTTTAGGATTGAGAAGGTGAACTGGAAACGCCAAGCCACCCGGGAAAAACGGACAGCTTAGCATGAAGTAAGCATTTTATTACTAACACGGCAATTTAGAAGTAATTTTATACAGTATAATAGGCCTACTGGGCTTGGTTTGAATTCAGTGAACAGAGGTGAACATTCATGTTGTCTATGAACGGAGAGCCCTTCTGTGATCAACATGATTTTCTGGCTGATATATTTTGGATCTAGTCCCGTAGTAGTAGCCTAGTAGTAGTTCAATGCATTCATTCAAGACTTCTCAGACTGTTCGCTTATGTTTGCAAATGTCTGGCGAACAGAAAGGTAACTGAAAAAAACTTAAAAAGTTTGCAAATGTTTGTGATGTTTGCTATGTTCGCTGAATTCGAACGCAATCAAAGTTTTGAATCCCGTCAGTTTCCGTCAGTCCAATGTGTAGCCTATTGTTGTTCATAGCAAACTAACTGAAAAAAGTAGTTTGCAAATGTTCACTATATGTTCGCTGAATTTGAATGCACCTGGCGTAGGCTATTATGAGTCCCGTTCTAAACTGTCATATTGGTACAATGGTTGTCTATGTTGTTGTTACTGGGCCATGGCCAGGAGATAAAATGTAACCTTTAAGTTAATTACACAATCACTGTTGAATATGTGTTGAATTTGAAAGGTGAATCAACTTTGAAATCCCAACTTTGTTTCAATGGCTTACTTTTCAACATGGGTAAATTAAGGTATTTGAATCAACTTTGCATCACTGTTGAAACTGCAACTTTGTTTCAACTTCTTACTTTTCAATCATCATTTGTGACATACTTCTATACAGCAATGCTACAGAAAAAGGCATTCACAGTCAATCTGCCGGCTGGTAACAGCTTTTAGCTTTCTAAACATACAACCTCATCTGCAGCACAATACGACCCAGGATGTAGCCTATGTTAAAACGCGAAAGCAAAACCAACAAGCTAAACAATATATTAACCTTACCATCTACAAGTAGCGGCAAAAGTTGAACAACAAGGGAATGCTCAGCTTGTATACAGTATAAGTAGATACTAGCTACGTCCAGCTAGTGCGAGACAAACAATACATCCATGGAGACAAACATTACACACGATACACCGCACATTTCCAAAGAAACTACGGTGTCCATAATAGGACATCCTCGGATGTCCATGAAAGGAAATTCGAATCTCATTCTTTGTGCAAACGCAAAATAAGGATTTGTGACCAATAAAATTAATTTATTGCAAAGATATATAAAGCAAAACCTTCATTGGGCCACGTTTTACCCATTTTGTGCATTTAAGGGCTATAAGGCAGGTTGAAGACATCATGTTGACGTTGTTGTACATCAACGTACAGATCTTCAACAGAATTTCAAAGTTGATTTATAAGTATTTTGTCAACCTTTTTCAACCATTGAGCATTCAATATTGTTTCAAGGTTGAAACGACAACTGACATTAATCCAACTATATTTCAATGTTGAAGGTCGGTCGTGTGCCAGCTGGGAATGTTCACTGAAATTACATAGCCTATCTTTGGCGATCTTTCTTTATATTTGGCGATCCATTTATTTACATACTTTACACATGCTCACCTTAGGACTGGTAGATAGCATGCACATATTCAGTTCCAATGGTATTCCATTCAGCAAATTCCAATTCCAAATCTAGCACGCCATTCATGCTCATATGGGGTAACCGACTTATTCAGCATCAGTTCCTTGTTGTAGGCTATTCCTAAGATATGCAGTTTAAAGACTATGATGGTAAAACATATACCAATGATTTAAGAGGCAATGTTGTCTAGATTATTTATTTTTTACACACAGAACTGAGTTGTTAAAATCGTTAAGATACTGTAGTGCAAATGAAGGTTGAAATAACTTTTTCAGCCTACCGGTATTTTGATAGGCCTTATTCGGCCTAGTTGCGCCGTCTATTTGAGCCAGATCAAATGAATGATTCATAATCGTAATTAATAGGCTATATATGCATAGCCAATTTTCTTTTATACAAGTAGGGTAATATTCATACTGGTTTACACAGCCCACCCTAAACAATCTGATAGTAGCCTATAAAGAATCCCCATGTCCCCATCTTTACTGAGCAAAGGTTTTGTGTGACAGGAACTGTCCTGTTGACACGTATACTGTAGGCAGGTTGAATTCAGCGCTTGAAGGCAAGTTTGAAATGTTGAGCTGGATCCTTTCTGACCTGCTTTTGAAAGTAGCAGTCTAAGTATTGGTAATCCTTAAAATGTTCACCAAATTACATAGCCTACATACTTGTATTCAGCAAATTCCAATTCCAACTCAAGCACGCCAGTCAACCTCGATTGCCATTGACAAAACTGTTTGTGCTTCTCATTCACATCTGCTTCTCGCTAACGTTAGTTACTGTATAATGCTCCACCTCGGGTTGAACTGCATGTAGCCTATAGTGCTTTAGATGGATTAAATAAAACAAACAAAACTACATTATGGCTCCAACACACAGTTTGAGGCATTGTTGGTGATACAGCCCTCACATGTAGGCAGAGGACCAATATCCGAGCATCGTTGTTTTCATAATTTTATAATTATATATATTATTTTATATACTTTATTTTGTCACGACTGCCACCACTGTTGTTTCAATATGATATTGTATACAATGAGCGATATCATTGGTCAAACTGATTTTGTCACTGGCGAATAAACGCAAAAATCTGTTTCGATTACATTTCTTCCACTTTTTCACCCTGCGAAACTTCACATTTGATGTGTTCATCTTCATTCATTGGAGTTAATTATATTATTTGCTAATTAATCATGTGAATAAATGGCACTAGGTGTGTAAGGACCTTATGCCCCACAGCTAAGCAGGTGAGCGTTTGTAGTGTGGGATGAAATGGACCGCTGCACTACTGTATTAGACCCAATGATTTCTACTTGGGAAAGGACAAAGACTTGCATGCTGAACTACTCTCACCAAATAGCAAATATGTTTTATGCCCGTATACTACCAATATATACATGAAAAGTAGTCTACTTCAGGATTTTTAGCATATGTTGCCCAAAGTAAATTGAAAGCTCTTCTTGAACCATTTGGAGTAAATGCATGGGGTTGGTTTGCCTGCAGATGACTATAGCTGGGAGTTATTAGCTTTAAAACGCAATGGGACCAGAGCATGTAGGCAAATATGTTTTGCTCGAGGTTGTGCACAAGACAGCCGGCAGCCGGTTCCTCATCTGGGTCTACGCGCCACCCATGGGTGTGGCCACGGAAGGCAGTGAGTGCAATGCATTGTGGTAGTTGTAGGTTTCTTCTGTTTTAGCAAAAAATAAATTTTCTGTCTTTTCTCTGGCAATAAGGCACAAATTGCACAAACAACTGCACATTTCTACTACACAGGTGACCCAATTTCAATTGACCTTTAGATTCCCAGCAGTGAATAACTCCTTTAAGAGAAACAAGCCAGCCCCGCCCAAAGCCAGGCTTGACCTGGCCTGGTTAAATGGTAAATGGACTGCACTTATATAGCGCTTTTCCACCTTAGCGGCACTCAAAGCGCTTTACAATGGCCTCATTCACCCATTCACACACACATTCACACACCAATGGCGGTAGCCGCCATGCAAGGTGCTAACCCAGGCGCGCAGATTGGCTGGGGCAAGGGGGGGCACTGCCCCCCCTGGTGGCCAGATGCGCAAACTGTCTGCAACGCGTCCAAAACATGTATTCTAGAGACTGGGTTGCGACCGGATCATAGAAATGCACTGAACGGCTCCTGCTTGCGTGAGAATTGATTGTGCTGATTCCTCATCCAGTTATGGGTGGATGGAAAACTTTCAACTGAATGTTCATATTGTTCTGATAATTTCGGCTATAGCAACATAAGAGTGGCAGCTTTGACAGCAACCCAAACATGAGCTAATCCCATAGCTGTATGCCTACCATTGCTAGCCATGAACGAACTGTTGGATACTGCACATCTGTGCAACGTATCCATTGTCCAGTTGTCAAATTGATTATGCACGCACTATTATTCTTTTGGTGATTATTCTTTGATATAAATGCAGATAGGCTACATGTGAAGAGGCAATTGCTGGATTCTAATACGCTGTTTATAATGACACATCCCGACATTGAAGCATGAAAGGCGTAGCATACATTCCGTTTTAGTTTTTGGAAGAATTTATTGGAAAATATTGTTTGAAGTAGGCCTAGGCTATATTGAAACGAATTCCACATTTTTGTGCTAATGGACGGCGCAGCGGAGGCGCAGTTGAACGAAACGTGGATATTGGAAATAATAAGCACTATGTTTTTAAATGTTGTGGGTCAATCATGCAGCTGTAACAGAATATGCGCATTCCAATGTCCGTGCAGGGGACGTATTTTTACCACTATAATCCCTATTTGATGGGGGGGGGGGGGGGGGGGCTGGGACTGACTGCCCCCCCTGATCAAAAAGTCAAACTGCGCGTATGTGCTAACCTGCTCATTGGGAGCAATTTGGGGTTAGGTGTCTTGCTCAAGGACACTTCGACATGTGGACAGTCGGGTTAACTCTGTATCCGTGGACACTATTGTTAATAGTTCCCTCAGTACAGGCGTTTTTCCATCAGCACTTAAAACTGCTCTGGTAAAACCCATACTGAAGAAACCAGGTATCTGTTTTAGATACTTTGATGTATATAGTGCAGTCTATATGTATGTGGACAACAACAACAGCAGACGACTGAAGTGGAATTGAAACTGCAGGCTTCAAGGCTTCACAATGCAGGCTATGGTGATGAGCCCTCTCTGTGGTAAAATCAGATGCTGATGGGCCATGTCTAGGATAAAATCGCACTTCCTGGCATATTGTGGACGACAATGGGAGACAGTGGGGTGTATTCACTCCAGGTTGCATAGGATACACCTGAATGGAGGTGTATCCCCCTTCTGGACAATCAGTGCCTGTACATTTTATGGGTTATACAATTCATAGTCACCTTGACTAAGGGTCCAAATGAATAACATGACACATTGTATTGTCATTTGCCCGGACACAGTGGAAGAGTGGCAGCAAGTAGCAGGTGGATTCCAGGCTCAGTGGAACTTCCCAAACTGCCCAGGTGCTCTGGATGGGAAACACATCAGCATCCGCCCCCCACCACGAAGTGTCCCAAGAAGATGGAGACAAGACCCTGACCTGCGGCCGGCCTCCCTGCCGCACACAACCAATGCTACAACACGAGCAAAGGTGCAGAGGGATGAACTATGCCGTTAGTTTTGTCTTTGATAGCGGTGTGCTGACTTTTAGCGCCTCTCCCTCTCACCACCCATTACAAGACAGTATGGAGATCATCAACAGTCTCTTGCACACCTGACTCTCACACCTAGCTACTGTAGCTAGCTAACTAACCTAGCTATCTATTTCATTCCATCTGTAACTAATGGTAATTGCACAAAATAAGTCTACTAAATCATTGAGCTATCTTCTTAAAATGTATTTTGCATAGTTGGCCACATAAGATGTTATCAGCTCGCCAATTATCTGTATAATTTACAGGTGTCTGTTGATATTGATAGGATATGTCTCTCCAAAGTTGTTTTAGTTGGCTACAAGATGTTATCAGCTCGCCAATTATTTGTATAATTTACAGGTGTCTGTTGATATTGATAGGATATGTCTCTCTAAAGTTGTTTTAGTTGGCTACAAGATGTTATCAGCTCGCCAATTACCTGTATAATTTACAGGTGTCTGTGGATATTGATAGGTTACGTCTCTCCAAAGTTGTTTCAGTACAGATTTTTCCTTTCTCCTCCATTGAGCACCTTCTCTCTGTTCAGGTCCTGACCACTGTCATGAACCTGCAGCAGTGACCCACCAAGCCAGCCAGCCAATCAGCTTCTGCACAGACCAGGAGCACGGGAAAGGCTTGACGGATGTCTGGGATCTAGAGACACTGGTTTTCTGACCGAAGGCCGAGGCTTTAGCTTAGCATTTTTTTCTTGGCCCCTCTCTCCCCCCCCCCCCCCCTCCTCTCTCCTTCTCCCTCCCTCTCTCTCTCTGCTCTCTCTCGTTCTGCAGAATGTACTAATCCTAGGCTGTAAATAAATATCTCTTCATTCTGCTGAGTTGATCTGCTTCTTATCCATTTGAGAACTTCCATAACAGTACCAGCAGCTCCAATATGGACAGAAAAGATCAATATACAGTAGGGGTCCTGAAGTCATTTGTGACACTGATGGGTTATGTATAATTGTCCTTAAATCACTTGTCAAAGATGAAAAACAATGCTTGTACAGGACTTAATGGTAGAATTATAAAAAATCGACACTGTAAAAGTGAAATAAATGACTTGGTGAGTAAATGACTGTAAATGATGGTGAGTAAATGACTTGGATGAGGGAGAGGTCTGAACTCATGTATACTGTATGTGATATGGTTCTGTTTGGGGGTGGCATGTAAATAGAGGGTTCGGTATTGGAAACTACGCAATATTTTGGAATTCTATGCTTATGTATACTCATGCTTTCTCGCCTGAGAATGTATTAAGCTAGCTTGGCTAACGGCGCTAGCACTACCAGTGCAACTAGATACCTGACGAACTGGACGTAGGGTTTTTTATAAAACTATTATCTAAGTTAGCTATATTATTTATATCCATGCATGGCTGACAAACTGGACGTAGGGGTTTAAACTTGATAAACTATTATCTATATTATTATCTGAGAATGTATTAAGCTAGCTTTACTAATGGCGCTAGCACTACCAATGCAACTAGATACGTCCGGCAACTGTGAACGTCACTTCAACATCTTTTGTCACGTGGTGGCCTGAGGGTGGATGTGGGAACGTGACACAAAAAAGTCCTCAGTAATTTTAGACTAATCTCCAACCTACTCTTATTAAAGTCGCACTGAAATGAAAAAAAAACATTATGTCCCATTTTGGTTCACATAATTGGTCATAGTGTTCACCTATTCAACGAAAAATGGAAAACGGTAGGTCACGTGCAATGACGACAACAGGTACCTTAGATTTAAGGCCAATAATCTCACGACATCCACCTGTCAATCAACGCTATCCTTCTATCGAATCTCTCTAAAGTTCTTAAAACCCGTACACTTGTCAATGTTCCAATCAAATTCCTCTAAACATGATGTCCCACCCTCATAGCTTGTTAGCGTTGGAAATACGTCAAACTACGGAAGTTAGATGATCCCAAAAGTCAGTTTCAGTGCGACTTTAAGTAAAATTCTAGAAAAATAATGTATTTAAAGAGCTAAATGATTTCCTAACTGCAAATTGTATCCTGGATATTTTTCAGTCAGGTTTTCGCCTTCATCATAGCACAGAGACAGCGCTGGTCAAGGTTGTCAACAACATCAGGATCAATGCTGACTCTAAAAAGCTTTCTGTCCTTGGCCCTTTTCCAATATGTGTACTTGTCCGTACTTGCGTCCTTGTGAACTTGTGAAACATCATCAGTCGGAGCCCAAATACTGTTCCAATTCAAAAGTCCCAAGTCCGCATCAAATGCCAGGATGTGTTCTTGCTCTGCCCATTTTATCGAGGATGCATCGGAGCAGACTTGAGACAGCCAGATAACAGCCAGAAATCATTTCACATCAAGAGAGCAGTTATCCGCAATGCTAACGGTTGTTAGGGCAACACCATTGAAAATGCCCATCTAAATAATCTATGTAAACTAGTAGAAACAGACGTTATTTGGATAAAATGGCCAATTGGTTTCAATTGTGGTAATTATCCGCATGAAAAGCAATGAAAGCGTAAAGATATTTACTTTAAAACGCTTTTCAAAATCCTAGCAATGGCGGATGCTGGTGTCCACACAAAACAAGCCGAGAACGTGACGTCAACAAGTACGCTGCTGTTCCAATTGCAGAATGACTGAACTTGCGTCCTCCCGTCCTTGGAAGTTTATACTCTGATGCGAACTTCCCAAGTCCGGACTAGCAAGGACGCAAGTCCGAACTTGGGCATACTTGGTATTGAAAAAGGCCCCTTGTTAAAATGAGCATAATAGGACCCCTTTAAGTAAATCCTAATTGCTAATTACTTTGATATCTAATCCTACATTAGTGTAATGGGTTCATGTAATGGGGCTTTTGAAGGAGTATAAAAATCAAGGTGTGTTTGTGAGGTGGATGGCATCAGAGAAGGGCTCAGAGTGTGAAAGTTCTCTCTGGGAGAAAACCTGCAGAAAGTACCTCATCTCTCTCTCACGCGCACACACACACACACACACACATACAGAGTGATATTGAGATGTTTCTTTAGCTGTCAGGTCCTTCCCTTAATGATGATCCCCGGTGTGTTTTGATTCATCAGTTCAGAGACGTCCGTCTTCAAGGGTAAGTCTGGGAGGTAGGAGATCATAATAAAGGCTCTCGCAGCTCTTTACTGCGGCGGGAGGCAGACGTCTCACTCTCTCCTGCCTCTAACAAGGTCAGAGCTGTCATGAGAGGCGCAGGCCAGGGAAGTGATATACACAGGCCAGGACCCAGATTCATCCCTCACACAGAGAGAGAGAGGGGGAGGGGGGTGGGGTGAGGAGGAGTGAGGTTAGGGAGGAGTAGAGGTGGAGTGGAGGATGATGAGACACTGGAGGAAGGGGAGGGTAGAGGGAGGAACAGGGGCAGAGGGAGGCGGGGGTGTGGTGCTGCCGGCTGCCCTAGCTTAGCTTGGTGTTGATGTGAAGGTTTTCTGAGGCCAACTCTAAGGCCAACTCATTCCACTGATTAATGCCCCTGGCCTCCCTAGCACTCACACTGAAGGATGTAGCGCCTTCTGTGTGTCTGTCTCTCCTCATCCCTCTCTTTCTCTATCCCTCTCTCTGAAGCCACTGCGTTTTCCATATCAGCACATCTAGTGACGAAACAATGAACAGAATTCCTGAGCTTCCAGAATTCATGAGAGCCGCCATAAAAAGATCCAATCACTGTTGCATTACCAGCGGAGCCCTAGTTTCCCCTGGAGCCAAGCAGCCATATCTGATATCAGTAAGCAACCCTCACACCTTGAGATATCCCGGCTGGCTGGTACCACAATGAGTGTGGAATAACCATGCTAATGAGTGATAAATGACATTAATTAAGCTTATGCTAATACGAGTAATAATTAGACACTGATTAGTCACAACACAACCAGGAGACTTGCTCCTTAGAACATGAGCAGAGAGAGAGATGATCGATGGCTATTGAGGGGGTTGAGGGCTCCTCGCTGCAGCTGGGGAAGAAGCCTCTCGTGTGGGGGTCTCTCAGAAGATACACTGCCACTTCAGACAGACCATGGAGACCACCTGATACAGCCTACAGGCGAGCGCCACGGCAACGACCCTAACTATCGCTATCACACTCTCTCTCCGCCATGGGCTCACATCTGGTCTATGGATTAGCAAAAATAACGAGCTAATCCATTAAGCTAATCATGTCGTTAAGGTAATAAATTGCCAGCAGCAGGTGGTGGAGCTTCCGTGTTCTGTATAACGTAGTACCAGGGAGCGCTGCAGGTCCCTGGATGGCCGGCGCGGGAGAGACTACATAACAGCACTTTACTCTCGGAGACCCCGCTCAACTTGAACAATTCATGTTACTGGTTGGAGGATTGGATGAAAGCTGATCACCCTAATCAAATCAAATCAAACTTTATTTGTAGAGCGCATTTCATACACAGAGGCAACACAATGCGCTTTACAGAGAGCAATGGGAGGGTGGGCATAGGTGGGCATATTCCAGAGGGAAGCAAAAAAACAAACTCCTTATTTGACTGAACATGACCAAAAAGGTTGCCGAAATAGTGCTTTGAATGCAAGCCTGGGCATTGTGTCATTGAGAGAATCCTGTGCTTTACCCAAGTCTGTATGTCCCTGCTACCGCACTGGTCAACGGTGGTTAGTGTGTGACAGGGTTAGGGTTAGGATCTATACTACAGCCCTCTGCAAATTACTAACAATGTACTGAAGCCACAAACAAGCCTCTCCCCATGGAGAAAGGTGTATCCCATAGCAAGCCTTGGGGTGATAGAGAGTAGGGGTCTGAAAAGGTACCTTGACAACAGATCAGGTATGGCTAAATCCAACTGTTCCAGCTGTTCTATATGGAGGTGGGAGGCTTGTAAAACAACCTGAAAGGATCCTGCCCTGAAAATACTTTTTACAGAGTTTACTTTTTTGAGTGGATGCATGTCAGAGAATGGCACATGGCTTAATACACACATCACAACAGTATCAGTAACAGTCCCAAGATACTATAGCTAATATAGTATACAGTACAGTATACAGTCTATATACACACAAAATAAATAATACATATCTCTGTGTGTCTCTCTCTCTCTCTCTCTCTCTATATATATATATATATATCTGTATAAGAGAAACTGGGAGAGCTCACAAAGCTCCGAAGCACATTTGTCTAGCCCCCTCCAGACCTAGGCCAGCCTCTCTCCACAGGCCTCCATTAGCGTTCAGTGGGAGCTATCACAGAGCTGAGCAGAGTGGCAGCCACTACGGACCAGGAGAATGGGCTCAGCTGCAGGGGGTGGGACCACACACTAGGCTAATTGAATAGTCCTCGCAGAATACACAGCAAACTGGAGCACAAGGAAAAGAGGTGGGGGAAAGTTCCTGAAGGCAGTAAGAAACCAGGCCATGTCCAGTCTGGCTTATGTGCGTGGCTGGCTTTTTTCTGTTAAGGACGGAAGCTAGTCATGCCAGTGAAATAGCTGTGAATTGAAATGACATGAAATAATGGGTGCGTTAAGAAGCTGAGCACTCAGTGAGCAGAATTCACTTAACAGGTTGCTCAGTTACCCTCAAACTGATCTGCTCAGAGCACAAGTGAGCAGTTTTGAACTACGATCAGTCTGAGCCAAACCACATCATAATCATCATCACCTGGGCAAAAAAACAAGGCTGGATGTCTAAAGAATGCTCGTTACACATGATTGAAAAGTTCTCATCTCCTAGCAACTCAGCGCTCAGTTAGAGCAGACCGTTAAAGGACTATGCTCGTTTTTGACAACCTGGACCTTATTTACGACATATTATAAGAAGTTTGACTCACCCAGATCACTTTTGTGTTGTTCGGAGGCAGGTAGAAGAAATTTAAAATCCAGCGCGAGCCAGTATATCCATGTAATGGCGGCGCACGGGGCATAGGGAATGCAGTTTCTCAAAATCCATTTTCGGCCGCTAAACGGTTGTTTTCATCAATCACATTGCATGAATCGACAGTTGATATTCCTCTACGCGAGCCATTCTTTCGGTTGGTTTTCAAATACGTGGTCTGTAGCCACTGTAATATGATCTTTAGAAGCCTCTCCCCCACTTGCTCCAGCACGCATGCGCACAGGCCAGCGCGCAGCCTGCTATTCTCCGGCTCACGTTCTCTGCGCTACGATCGTAGTTGGTGCCGAGAATATTGTCGTCGTCATTCGTCAGCAACAATCCGATCGTAGCGCAGAGAATGTGAGGGAGCATAGCCAGTGTAAAGATCATATTACAGTGGCTACAGACCACGTATTTGAAAACCGAAAGAATGGCTCGCGTAGAGGAATATCAACTGTCGATTCATGCAATGTGATTGATGAAAACAACCGTTTAGCGGCCGAAAATGGATTTTTAGAAGCTGCATTCCCTTTGCCCCGTGCGCCGCCATTACATGGATATACTGGCTCGCGCTGGATTTTAAATTTCTTCTACCTGCCTCCGAACAACACAAAAGTGATCTGGGTGAGTCAAACTTCTTATAATATGTCGTAAATAAGGTCCAGGTTGTCAAAAACGAGCATAGTCCTTTAAGTTGTTTTAAAAACCGCTCAGCGCTCACATTGAGCATTCGTGAGCGCTCAGCTACTTAACGCACCCATTGTCTGATAAATTAAGATACAGGGCTGCCAAGTCCCACGCATTGAGCGTGAGACGCATTTCAGCCTCTTCTCACGCTTACACGCCACACTTAACAATTCTCACGTGGAGAAATGACCAACCCCTACATACTACAGGCCCGTAGCCAGGGGGGGGTCGGGTGGATCGAACAACACCTATACTGTAGGGGAGAGCCGGGACGAAAGTAACACTTTTTTGTTTGATCCCATTTACTCCGAAATTAATAGAGGCAGAGATTCCATGTTTTATGACACACAACTTGCACATGTCCTTAACTATTATCAACTGTAATTTCCGTTCTAGGATATATGAGTTTAACATAAATAGGCTGGGAACGTACCGAGTGGAATGTTACTTTCGTCCCTACAGAGCAGGACGAAAGTAACACAACAGTGGGGCGGAAGTAACAGCAAATGAAGGGTCCTCGTATCTCTGTATTTCAGGTTTGTAAGTCTCTTTACTATCAATACATGTACTATTACACACAACACATATATTATTATACACAATATAATGTTTGTGTAGATTAAATAAATGCTATAAATTCAAAATCCATACAGCACACAGACAGCTGCCCAGCTATGACCTTGTAGCGAGTTCTATGGTTAGAGCTATGACTATGACCGGTATAATTTATGATTATACCGCGGTTATCACAAATATGGAGGAAAATGGATTTAATTCATTAAATCAACTCGTATGGGGCACCACCCTGTTTTGTACAGGGAAACACGATAACCTTTATAAATAGTCTAATTTATTCATCAATCTCAGTCTGCAGGAGGAGTTCTTGACTCAATCAAGTGACCTAAGATAATGTGATGACGCTTGGACGTGGTCAAAAGTTAATAATATTTATTGAAATTATACTAATCAATTATCACTTGGAGAAACACGGACCCTGGCAGTTGAGGGTTACAAGAGAAATCACGAGAGAGAGTTTCCTGTCTGATCGCTTTTAAGGAGCAGAGAGGCGAGGTGTGTCCTGTGGGCAGAGACAGGCACGCGATTGGTCACTGGATCACCCAGGGGCCCCTGTTACCATCGTAAAACAGAGCTCAGATTCTGGACTCACTCTGGAATCATCAAATATCCCGGTTATGGTTTCAACATTATATGACAATTCCACAACATGCATAATCACTTGAATTATGATTTTAGCCAAAGATGGATACCAAACTTGACTATGGTAGACTTAGCAGCATAGAATCAGTTATTTATAACACAGTACAGTTGCATTACAAATACAGTGCATCACACAATAACTTGGTTCACCGGGCTTATTCACGTGGTGTTTGCATCACATGGTGGAGATGGAGCAATTTCACTTTATTCAAGAAACAAGGCAAAGGATGGAATTTCGAATCGAAAAATACTTACGGGACCACTTTTTTACTTACCGTGCTCAAAAACGGTCCTGCTGTAACTCCACCAAACAAACTCAGTTGGCTCAGTCTCAGTTTCTATGAAGCTAGTGCACTGGTATATGTACGTACTAACGTAACCACGTCATCCAGGTTGCCGTAGTTTTAGAGAAAATGCGCATGTTACTTTAGTCCAGGCTCTCCCCTAGGTCTAATTTCAAAACAGGAGTATTTCAAATGTTCAAATACTGCACATTAATTCAATATCTGACACCACCAGGTAACCACATTTTTACATTTTTCTATAACATCTAGTGACAAACACAAATGACAAATCACAATGCTCATATTTATTAAAATGCTTTGAATTATATTAATTATAACTGGATCCACTCAGGAATCTGGGAGTGGGACCAAGAACAGGAGGAGCAGAAAACAAAACACAGTTGCATACACAGAGAAACATAACAGTGAGCACAAGTCTACTGTAGTATATCAATGGGACTTGTAATTGGTCACTTAATTGGTCACCCAGTTTCTGCAATCAGTTTGACAGTTAATTCATCTGCAAGACAAACTGTACATTTCCTTAAAAAAACTAAGAAACGTGCAGACTTGTTTTACATCACAGTCAGCCCAGTGTCTGGGGCCATGGAACCAGCTGCTCCTAAGCAGTTCAGTATTTTGCATTGCTGTGGGGCTAGGAGTGATTCTGCTGGCCTCTTCCGCTGCTTCCAGTCACCCTCCCTGTCTGACGCCCCCTTCAGGTACGTGGTAGCCTCCTGCTACAGTGCCTCCTCAGTGGTTCCCCTCGTGACTGGGTTTTTCCACGTAGCCCCTAAGAGGGATAAAGAAGGTATTAGCTTAGAAATACATTTCTGCTTTATTGGCACAGCAACAGTAGAAAAGGACAGGAAAGTTGGGAGAGGAAGGAACTGACACCTTCAAGCCCCGAGGTACCCATTAATTTAGGGCATGCTTTAAATTCTAAACATGATTTATTTACAACAGACTATTTCATTACACCAGGGATTCTCAACCTTTTCTAAGGCCCACTTCTGAGGACCTAATTGAAGCAGATCCTGATCCACCTCTAAGGGATTTTTTTTTTTACTGTTTAGTCCATTCACTAGACAGACTACACAACACTACCTCTGCACTTGATTTATTCCAGATCACAGGAACATAGTGGTCGATGATCAGCCCAGACAGGAATGAAGGTCACATGTGGGAAAAGACAAAATACACAAGCCATGCATTATCAATTGTGTTACTCACTGACATGAAAAGTAGACACTACAATTGCTTAAAAATATGTAAACTGTATAAACGTATGATCATGATGCTGAGCCCAGTTTCTGAAGTGAGAGGAGCATACTTGCGCTCATTGCACGCAAGCTTTCCTCAGTATTGTGACAATATTACTACTTTTTAAACCCTTAATAAGCATTATTTCACCTTTCAATTCTCTTCACTTATATAAACAGACAGTGAGTGTGTGGTCTCTGAAATAATAAATAAATATAATATATAACTAACAGAAATACTTGCACAAATAATGAAATAGCCTAACTCAAATATTCATTGAATTGCTGAAATTGAACAACGAACAGTCTATCTAGGCCTGTTGCTGCCCTCCTGTGGCCGAAAACGGTAAATGCAGTCTATCACCAGTAATACACGTTTGTAGCTAACTAACAAGAACGTGGACTAAATCATACTTGGACAACAGAACGTAAAGAACATAAAAATCAAACAAAGTACAGTTACTCTTAGCTACCAATAGCTTATTTCCTTACTTTCCCATTGCAGTTTAAAATGTCACTAGCACAAGCCTAGAAATCAGTCTTGTCACTGTGTTTGGGCGTTACGACCACCACTCCCGAGTGCGGTCGTTAATATATAAATATACGCCAACATTAACGCTAGCTAGCTAGTTAGCTAACCTAAATGTGTCGACTAGCTAAGATAGCTGCCGTAACGTGAAGTAGCGTTAACATTTGAGTAGCAAATGTTCCCTCAATACACTGGACATTTTAAAAACATGTTTTATGTGATGTTTGTATACAGCTTTACATTTTGAACCAGAATTTACCTGACCTGTCCGGTTGTTCAAGAATACCCTCCAATGATGGTTGCAAGCGGAATTTTGATGGTATCCCAACCAAGTTCCACCATGGGAAAATGGACAGGGGAGGGCGTGCCATGCAAGCGGAATTCCGACTGTATCCCAACAGAGGTCCACATGAGTTTAACCATCAGGAAATTGACAGGGCAGGCAGGGCAGGCAAGGCGTCAGCATGTGCACATGCGAGTGGAATTCTGCTTGGAGACCGCTACTGACTCGCCAGCAGAAATTCTCCAGCTGTTTAACAACAGTGCCCCTCTAGACACCCCCCAGTAGAAACACTCCAGCGGATTGTCGCTCTGATTCCGATGGAGGACCGAGCTACAGTATCTGGGAAAAGGTTGGAGTGAAAGGATGAATGTGTGGAGGTTTGGGGTATAGTCCCATAAAATCAACCCCATCGGATCTTGAACCCCGATCTCCTGGGTGGGAGTCCAATGCTTTCACCGCTACTCTACTTGTGCAGTGGAGATTGGTGAGTTGATTATGGTGTGCTTCTTTATTTTGGTGTGCTGGGACTCCTGCCTCTTGTAGTGCCAACAGAGAAATGTAGGTCAACATTGACCGGAGGGAGAGAGGGGAGGGGAGGGCGTCATAAATGGACAAACGCTATACTAGGTGCGCTGGCTTACAGAATGAGTAAAATGTATTATGGAGAGCAATAAATCCATATAGCACACTTGACTGGTCAGCTGTGCAGCTCTGTCAAGCTGAAGTGTGAGCTTCATTTGGAAGCTTGGCTGTGTTCTGAATCGCCTACTTCCATACTACCTGTAAAATTGCATGAGTGTGTGTGCTGTGTTGCCGCTCACTGTGTGCTATGCCGAATAAAGTCCCATCTCTCGGGTCCTGTAATTTAATTTAATTTCAACTAGTGTCTCTAGTTTAGGAGACAGATTTCTTGGTCATTTGTCTTGCCCTGAGCGTTCATTCATCTGCTGACCTGGCTCACACAGCAGAGGAGCTGTCATTTTACCCTAATTCACTAACAGTGAAGAAGCCCTGCCTTTGTGGTCTAGTGTACCATACTGAACCAGGAGTCTGTAGTGTACTCTGTGAACTAGGAGAGTACTGAACCAGGAGTCTGTAGTGTACTCTGTGAACTAGGAGAGTACTGAACCAGGGGTCTGTAGTGTACTCTGTGAACTAGGAGAGTACTGAACCAGGAGTCTGTAGTGTACTCTGTGAACTAGGAGAGTACTGAACCAGGGGTCTGTAGTGTACTCTGTGAACTAGGAGAGTACTGAACCAGGGGTCTGTAGTGTACTCTGTGAACTAGGAGAGTACTGAACCAGGAGTCTGTAGTGTACTCTGTGAACTAGGAGAGTACTGAACCAGGAGCCTACTGTTTATTATATCAGAGGGTCTCTCTGTCCCCTACTACTGCAGTGTTGTTCACAGCTCAAGCTCAAGTTAGCATGCTGTCATCACCACGGTATGTTACTGTACATGCTGTCATCACCACGGTATGTTACTGTACATGCTGTCATCAGAACGGTATGTTAATGTACATGCTGTCATCACCACGGTATGTTACTGTACATGCTGTCATCATCACGGTATGTTACTGTACATGCTGTCATCACCACGGTATGTTACTGTACATGCTGTCATCAGAACGGTATGTTAATGTACATGCTGCATTATCCAGCAGAGCCTACTGAGCTGCTCTACTCAGATAGTAGGCCTGTAATTTTATAGCACGGAGGCCTCACAGATAATGCATACATGAGGGGTCATACATACTCATACACACAAACATGCATACATGCACAGCTGCACACACACACATGCACATGCACATACACTTCCAATTTTATTTCAAGTCAGTCGCTTCATGCATACATTGAAAAATGTTTGACGTCTTGTCTTTGCAGGAATGCGGGACTACTAGCAGATGGGTGTGGAAGGCGGGGCAGTGTGACACAACTCAGTGGGGTTGACAGAAAGCCCTATCCTGCCGTAGGCTATGGCTGCCGCAGTGAGGAGTGACTAAAGGTCCTTTGGGGTGTGCGCTACAAGATCACGGTTGTCCGCCATGCCGCAGTTCAAACACGCTACCCGCTGGCCTTGGTGCTTGCTTGGAACCTTCTGATGTTGAAAAGGTTTCCATACAGCCTGATGGACACAGACACACACAGACACGCACAAACACACACAGAGTGAAAGTGGTGGCGGAGAGACGAATGTTGGCCAAACATGAACGTCTCACACATCAGGCAGAGGAGCACCTTCATGCCCAGACTGATTCTGCCATGCCGCTCATCTGAGCCGTACCGGAGGTCCTACTTTACCAGCCGCCATTGGACTGTTAGATGCATCCCCCCTGGCTGCTGGAGACCATGGACCTGAGTCAGCTTGGAGGGTGCTATGGTCTTTGGACGGGATTTGTACCAACACTCTGATTCTTAAGCAAGATAAGTAGGTGTGTGTGTGTCATCATATCCAGGTAGATCAATACCTGGATATGATGACACACATCTACTTATCTTGCTAATTTTAATATGACAACACATGATATAGTATGACATAGACACACATATGAAACAGGCAATTATGTATAAAAAAGAAAGCCCATTCTTGCACAATCTAGACAGGTTTGTCTGCCCACTGATGTCAGGACAGCAGAGTCGCTGCCCATCTTTCGTCGCAGGCTCAAAACTCATCTCTTAAAGAAGTACTACAACAATACTCCCTCCTAAGCACTTATTGTATTGCATTGTATTGTATTGCACTGTACTTTAGATTGCTATTCTTGCACTTTGCCTTCAGCACTCGATTATGCTCTCATTAGTCACTTGTTTTAGAGAGAAGATGCACTTGTGAGTTTTGGCAAGTAGTAGTACATTGGCTTTTCCTACGTTAAATGCAATTATTGTTAGTCGCTTTGGATAAAAGCGTCTGCTAAATGACTGTAATGTAATGTAATGTTTGCACAATCTACAGTAGGCATGTTTATTGTCACTGTTGGCTTTTGGTGGTTTTATGTATTGACTCTGATCGTTGACTCTGTTCCTTGACTCTGCGTTGTTACCAACAATAAAATGAACTCTGCTTCAACCAATCACACACTGAAGATCTCTTGATGAATGAAGATCCAACACGGGATGGAGCACTCCTTTGTCTCATAGATATTTATTCTGTAAATAATCTATCAATCTAGACATTAGACGCTGTTCTGCCCTTAACCTCTCTGTCACTACTCCAACCCCCTTCTCCCTAACGATGTTGTCAACTTCTTTGACAAGAAAGCTAACGATATCAGATTCTCTTTCCCTCATCCCCCGGTTGACGTTCCACACCCAACCACACCTCTCCACCCTCCCCCTCTCTCCACCCTCCCCCTATCTGCTCTCCCGAGGTCCTCAACCTGGTTATATCTAGCCACCCCACCATGTGCTCCCTTGACCCTGTTTCCCCTCCTCTCTCCTTAAGTCTATTGCACCCGAACTCCTTCCCTTCCTAACCCACCTAATCAACACATCTCTCGTATCCGGATGCTTTCAATCCCATTCAATTCAATTCAATTCAAAAGGCTTTATTGGTATGGGAAACATTTGTTTACAAAAATCACAAAAAAGTAAGTAATTAAAGATAGAAATGAAGAACAGCTGTGTGTACTGATCACAGTATACATATAGATGAGTGAATGTTACAAACTAGATGTGGACTTTGCCTTTTTAAAATATCAATGTAAATATAAATAAGTGAAGTAAGTGAATCAGCTCGGTTTCCACCTCTTTTTGTTTGCAGTAGGCACAGTCTGTTGGGAGCCAGCTCGCTCTGCCTGTAGAAAATGGCAAATAGCATTCCAATTTGTTCTGGTTATTGGTTGATTCTTTTGAATGTGTCAGCGCTGTCTTTTTTTTTTTTCTTATAATTTGGTTTAGTCTAGTGGGGTTTCTGTCTGGTGGCTCTGCTTGTGTTTGTGAACCAACTAGCCGAGATGGCATCTTTCTAGGGTCTCACTGTAGGTGAGGGATTAGTAATGGAGCATTTCTGGGTCACTTTCCTCTAAGTAATTATAACATTTAAATGCTCTCTTTTGAATTTTGATAATTAGTGGTTATCGTCCTAATTTTGCTCTACATGCATTGTTTGGTGTTTTAAGTTGGATGCGAAGAATGGATTTGCAAAACTCTGCATGCACTCCAAGGCCCCTGCGGTCAAACAACATGGTAGAGTCACTGCTCATCTTTTACCACAAGCTCAAAACTCACCTCTTCAATAAGTACTACCCGGATCTATTATAAGTTGCTTTGGATAAAAGTGTCTGCTAAATTACAAGGTAAGGTGAGGTAATGTAATGTAACCTACCTGCCTACCGACCTACCTACCGCCGACCTATCAGCCTACCAACCTACCCAGCGGCACCTGGTGACACAGGAAATAAAGGGTTGATTTCTGTCTTTAATCTTAAAGCAGCTTGACAGGTGATCATTTCCTGACTGAATGCCATTGCCAGAAAGGAATGCTTATATGTTCTTGAGACACTTCTAAAGCTAAAGATGTATGAAAAACAAATACCAATACCAACAGAAAAATATGCTTGAGAAAATTCCGTTTTTGGTCACCATCTAAGGTGCAATGAGATCTGTGCCCCTGTGTGTGCTTCCTACTTCCTGTAGTGTCTGTCATACATTAGGTTATGTATGTGCACAAACCAGCTCTTTGGGATGGTGATTGGTACTGCTGCACTACTGGAGGTCCTTCCTTCCAGTCGCTATCGGTCTGTTCCATGAATCCCCCCTGGTTGCTAGATGGACCTGAGTCAGCTTGGAGGGTGCTACGGTCTTTGGACGGGACCTGTGCCAACACTCTGATTCATACTATGACTAAACTTACTTGATCTACTTGGATATGACACACCTACGTATCTTGCTTATTAACACATACTTGATATGACTATTGACTATCCCCATACCCAAGAAACTGAGACCAGCTGGTCTTAATGATTGCCGCCCCTTAACGCTCACCTCTGTGGTCATGAAGTGCGTTGGGAGGCTGGTCAAGGACTACATCTGCGCCCAACTGCCCAACACACTAGACCCTCTACAGTTTGCCTATTGACCTAACAGGTCCACAGAGGACACCACTGTCCACATTCTCCGCATTGCTTTATCCCACATGGAAAGGGGAAGGGAAAGTTCAAGTGCCTCTAGACTCGTCACCAAACTCAGGGACCTAGAACATTAACACCCCTGTGCAGGTGGATCCTCGACTTCCTGACAGGCAGACCCCAGGTGGTGGAAGCAGGCAACCCATCATCATTCTTCCTCACCCTCAACAGAGGAGCCCTCTAAGGCTGAGTCCTGTCTCCACTGCTGTACTCTCTGTGCACACATAACTGTGTAGCCACTTACAGTACGAGTCCAACTGCATCGTCAAGTTTGTTGACGACACAGCTGTCGTAGGCCTGATCTCTAACAATGATGATGAAGCCTACCTGGTGGAGGTGGAGTGCCTGACTAAATGGTGCCAAGACAACAACCTCCATCAGAATGTCAGTAAGATGAAGGAGATGGTAGTGGACTATGGGAAGACGCAGGAGAGGATCTACAACCCCCTAAACTCTATGGGATTCCTGTGAAGAGTTGAAAACTTCAAGTATCTGGTGTCCAGATCACCAAGGACCTGACATGGTTAAAAAAAACAAGGACCCTGTGGTGAGGAAGTCATGGCAGACACTGTTCCACCTCAGACATCTGGTGTCTCTCCAGATACTTAGGGGGGCGAGGCAGACACCTTCTTGTGGTGTCCCCCGTCAGTTTAATGGTTAAAGGAGAATGCTCTTTTTCGACAACCTGGACCTTATTTACGGCATGTTATAAGACATTTGACTCACCGAGATAACTTTGGTGTAATTCGGAAGCTTGTAGAAGAAATGTAAAATCCAGCGCGTGCCAAGTATATCCATGTAATGGCGGCGGACGGGGCACCGAGAATGCAGCTTCTAAAAAATGTATTTTCTGCCGCGAAACGGCAAGAGTGAGTGACTGGGGAATGAAAGCGATAGTTTATAACGTGAAAAAGGAAGTGACACAGTTTCAGGATGAAGAGGACAGGAAAGTGATGTCACACAGGAACAATTTGTAGTTTTAACAGACTGATTCTAGAGGAACGAACTACAAAGTTAGAACAGTCAACTAGGAAAACAAAACACTTTGGTGAGACTTGAATTTCATTCACAAGCCATATTGCACACAATATTTCAGGCACCAACAAGCTGATCGTAGCGTAGAGAATGTGAGCCGCGAGTGTTCCCAAGGACGCAGCCAGCTTCAGGATGCTGGAAAATTGGGACGAATCCTGACTTGGCATTCGCGAGCGTCGGTGTTGACAACTGGCTCCCTGATAGAAGTGTGCTAGGAAAGTTCCCGCGGTCCCAACATTGACGATCACTGATTACCATGCCTAAACTCGTGGACCTCGTCCCGAGCGAGCCGGTGAAGCGATGGAACTTCCGAAAGGCCAACTGGAAACACTACCGCCTCCTTACGCATAGATTCACGAGGTGCCTCCCACCACCTAACACCAACAACGTGGACGAGGCGTACCGGGAACTCTGCTGCATACTGGTGAAAGCGGCAAAAAAAAAAAATCCCACGCGAACGTCGCAATAGCTACAAACCGTGTTGGGATGCGGAGTGTGAGAGTCTCTACTGTGCCTTCCTCCGGGCCCCCAGGGGCTGAGTCAGACAGACTTGCCTCAGCCCTGCTGTCAAGACTTGGCTGAAGGAGACAAGAGTGCTGGTAGGAGGCCATTAACTCCATCAACTCCTCACACTCCAGCTGCAAGGCATGGAGCATCCTTAATAACTTCACTGGTAGGTCTAGAGTCTAGACCAGGGGTGTCAAACTCTGGCCCGCGGGCCAAATTTGGCCCGCAGTGTAATTATATTTGGCCCGCGAGGCAAAACCAAATGACTACTAGAGCTGGCCCACCAGTATTCAATTTTGCATGTCTGCACTATTAAGTTATATATTTTCTGGTAATAAGCGTTGCTTGTTCCATATTCAATGTTAAAGCAAAACTTGTTTGGGTCCATATTAAAATTTTAATTTGTTCAATGTTGGCCCGCGACTTTGTTCAAGTTTTAAATTTTGGCCCACTGTGTATTTGAGTTTGACACCCCTGGAGTAGACACTCCCCTGTCACTGCCCCATCTCTGCAAACAAAATCGCATCACAATTTGTGAAAAGTGGGACATACGAGGGCAAAGACTGTAAATCATCACGTCTCATGGCAAAATAAGTGTCTGACCTCTGGAAGGCCAAAACTCCTAGCAGCGGTAACATCTCTGGTGAATTCACACCGGAGGAGTTAACTGCTGCCCTCCAGCATGTAAAGCCAGGGAAAGCTCCAGGGCCTGATTCTATCTGGAGCTTATACTCCATGCCGCGCCTGCCTTGAAGTCTTGGTTAAAAGCGTTCCTCTCTTCCTGCCAACTCCCCAAAATCTGGAGAAGAGCCCTAGTTGTCGCGATCCCTAAGCCGAACAAGCCTGACCCCAGGAGTCAAGATCCTCGAGCATCTCATCTACGCCCACGTCGAACCAATCATCGACCCGCAGGAGCAGGCCGGGTTCCGACGCGGGAGATTGACAGTAGATCAAGTCACTTTTATGACTTTGATGACTCAAGACATCAAGGACAGCTTCTCGGCTAAAAAGCAATAAACCACTCGAGGCCGTGTGTTATAGTGATTTTATAACAGCTAGGTAGGTTTTAGGCAATTCGCTTCGCATCGTGCGTAACTACGCCCCCTAGCTGTTATAAAATCACTATAACACACGGCCTCTCGTGTTTTATTGCTTAATTACATTGCACTGTTATTCTCCTTATTCTGTATGTGGTATTCAGGGATATATAGCACTGTTACTCTACTTTATCTTTTTTTTAACCTCTCTACATTGCTGAGTGTGTGCACAGTCTAGGAACCTCTGTGAGTATTCAAGTTTTTGTCTTTTGTGTCTCTAATGTTTCTTGATGCCACAGGGCTAAAAGAAGGTATGTAGTTTAGGCGTAAATTGTGGAAAAATGAATGAAAGCTTGAAAGCTTTGAATGTCCCATTTACCTTTACATTTATTTTTTATTTTAAATGATACCAAACACAATATTATAAAACATTGAAAAGTGTATTTACCATGAGACTAAACTAGGAGATGCACCAGCGTCTAAATGCAATTTTCTTTAGGCAGCTCGTCTCTAAAAAGCTACCAGTCTTAGAGGTCTATCATATCCAAACATAAACTAGTGATGTATAAGTATTAAAAAAATCACAATAATTCACAATCACAATGTCATTTTTTGAGTTGGCCCATGGACTAATTGAATGTCATTGCCAGAAAGGAATGTTTATATGTTCTCAAGACACTTCTAAAGCTAAGGCTGTATGGAAGCCAAATACCACCAATACCACATTTGAGAAAATGTCATGTTTGTGGTCCGCCCTAAGTTCTAATGAGAGCTGCACCCTTGAGTGTGCTTCCTACTTCCTGCAGTGTCTGTCATACAGTATGAGACTTTATAGAATGGTAATTGGCACCCTGAGAACAAGCTACTTCCTGAAAGGTAAGAACATCATGAAATATGTATGCTGTTTATGACAGGTTATGACATTTAGTTCATGTTTTGGTAATTGAACTTTCTGTCTTCATGAATAGAAAGCAATTGTCTGTGCATTGTTGACAGATATATAATTTATTCTGTCAGCCAGTTATTATTGGCCTGCATCTATGACTCCATTAACCCTAATCCTATCTGTAGGGTTTCATATTTGTAATAGAACCAAAATTAGGCCCCTTTAGTATGAAGGAGGAAGGATGCAGTGGATGCAGAGAGAAATCACACAACGAGGTCTGAAAACCACCAAGAACCATGACTGTCGGGTCAAAGTCAAGTCAAACATTCACAAGAAGGGACAGTATCTATTTAGCCCTCAGATACTCAAGTCTTTTGCATGTGAGATGGGGACAGGGTATCTCCCAGCCTACACAACATGTTCATCTTTGATTGTTACATGGTTCCATGAACAGTATCCACATCTTCAGAGCCAGTCTGGGTGATGTCCACGAATGTCATGGAAGTGCACAGACTAGAGATGGCTATCGAGTGAGTTCTGAGATGCAGCCTCTGCCACAACCAGGCACACGGGGCAGCCACTGCACTAGAGGGTGAAGCCTGCAGTGCACCTGCTGCTGCTGGGGCTACTGTTCCCGCCCCACCAGTCCTACCAATACTCCCCCTTCCCATCCTGCTGGGACCACGGCGTGTTGACCCTGACCGTGACCCGCGTGAGTGGTCTGTACAGCCGCCCTATCCTCAATGGCTATGTGTAAGTGTAGCTGGACAACGTCACTCTCCAGACTCACACCGTCTTCAATAACTTTATAACTGGAACACCCAGTTCTACTTCGGAACAATCAATATCCACTTCAGGCTGATGGTAAAGTGTTGCTCCTGGGCTGTGCTTGAGTGGTATTAGCTCCGACACTTGTTTCTGTCAATCTACAAATCTATCATATCATACAGTATAATTGATAAAACAAGAATAATTTATCTCCTCTGTAAATCTGTAATCTCTCTTTCTCTGTGTCTCCGCCCTCATTCGCTCCTTCATCTCTGGGTCTCTGTCTCAGGTGGAGGTGTGGAAGACAAGTTCAAGCCGGAGCAGACAAGTTCAAGTTCCACTTCATGTTTTAGAGACGAGCTTCTGGCGGAGTGCCATTTCGTCCTCCGTGAAGGAAGGACTGACCTCCACTGCAGTTCCAGCAAATGCTTAGGCTGCTTCTTCCCCAGTCTCAATAGCCCCCCACTCTGCCCCATAGTGTATGTTAATGATGCATCTCCAGCAGCTACTCCAGCTGCCGCTGCCTCCCTGATGGCATTAATGGCCGCGCTGGAGTGGCTAGACCAAGTGGAAGAGTCACTGCCATCAGATATGAAGAATTACAAGTATAACTAGAAAATACATTTCCTGGAGAAAATGTGAGGTGGGCTAGTTGCTGAAGCTGGTTGTAACAACTACTGCCAATAATATTATAACTACTAACTATTGTTAATACTGTATAACTACTATAAACACTATTGCTATTACTTAGTATTACTAGTGCTTATTATTATTAGCACTACCAATACTACTAAATAAATTTCAATATAAATATAAAAAAAACTACTGCTTGTGATACACTAAAAAATAGATTAAACATCTCATCATTTTAATAAGCTCAAAAGCTCAAAAAAAGGTATAAATATTAGTTTACTGTCTGAATGTCATTCTGAATATGTTTTTGAATATAAGGAAGGTAGGATGGTAGGACGGAAGTTACTAGCCTAATACCTGGAATACAAATGCTACCACAGTAGTTGTTGGAGGTGTTGGTATGGAAGTTGAGGTGAATGCTACTACTGTTGTTATAAAAAGGATGTCTGTTGAGAGGATTACCCTACATTAACAGATCATCACTGCAGTGGGGTACGGGTTAACAGTAGTATTAGGGTTAACAGTAACCTTACTGTTAGAGGTAGGGTATATAACAACTACTGCCAGTACTATTATAACTACTGTATATACAGTATAACTACTATAAACTCAATTGCTATTACTATTATAGCTACAAATATAACTGTTAGCACTACCAATAATAATAAATATAACTAAATATTAAAAAACTACTATAAACTATACTATAAATAGCCTATCACAGTTAGTACTACTGGTACTAAAGTAGAAGAAGGATTATAAAATGCAAGTAGTGTTACAGTACAAATAGGGAATTACAAGTAGACTAATGAAGGTGCTGATGCAATTTAACTTAAGAACTATGACAGGATATTGAATAGATTTTCGATGACAAGCCACCAACATCTTTTTAGCATTCACAGCTAGTTCAAGAATATGTGAACTGTCACCATATCAACCACAACACAGCATCACTGCTCTACAGCACCAAAGCACAGAACACACAGAATTCACTGACTCACTCGCCATACGTTTCAATGGAGAGCGCAGTTGCCGAACAAATCATCATACAGAGAAAACTATAAGTCACACAGCTTAGATACTTACATTGTACGAATCAGCAGTTGTGTGAACATTTCGATATATAATATGTGTTTGAGCTGTCAAAACTGTAGGAGTGCCAGCAGTTTACAAAATGTGTGAATATTTTCAAAGCAACAGCTGCCACCACTCTAAAAACATAAAGTTACTGAATTCCAAAAGCAGTTTCAAGCAGTTTCAAAGGGACAGAAAATAGTTTTAAAAGATAAATTACTAAAAAACTATAATAAATATCAAAAATCTGAATGGATCCCTGAAACAGCTAAACATCATTAACATTTTAAAGTTTGAATGAAGTTTCGACCACAAAGTATGAAGAACTAGTTGAGGTGGGGAGAACTATAATAAAGAAAGAAATAGTGGGAATATCACAAGTTGGGCTAGCCCACCTAATTATATTTTTGTCTGAAGTTATACCTACTGTATATTACTACTAGCAAGTTTGTTACCTGGGTTCGAATCCCGTCTCCACCCAAACGATTTTGCCTATTTTCTTTTCACTCAAAACCATAACTTTCTATTTGACAAGCCCTATATGTCAGTTCTGATGTCTATGGCTTGACATTATAATAAAGTCAAATTCAGAGCTGTTTTGGATTTTGGATTGGGATTCTCACATGATTATTTGGTTTCTGTGGTTGTGTGAAATAGATCTATGCCATTTACAGTAGCTAAGATGTCTATCTCAAATGACTTACATTTCAGTATGGGTGGCTCCAGAGGGAGTTGAACCCCAACCTTAGTGGTGTGGACTAGAACTTTTTCAGGGGAGAGAAGAGGACGTAGAGGGTGCTTGAAGGTGAAAGCCCCAGTTTCAGTGCTGATATCACCTTGTCAGTATGAGACAGACATTTCTCCCCCAACCCCCCACACCCCCTCCTGGCAGCCCAGGGCAATCTATGTTCCAGAACACACACACATTGTCACCTTCCCCCCCTGCCTGGGGGCTGTACCTGAGCACTGTGCTGCAGGTGAGGAGGGGAGTCGAGAAAAACACTCGTTTTAATTGAGTCCCCCTGAGTGAGCTGGGAGAGCTCAACCATTACACACTAACAGATGGCTACCTATTTTTACACACACACACAACCCCCCCCCCCCCCCCCCCCCCCCACACACACACACACACACACACATACACTGGATAGAAGGCCTGCTCTCTAATGGGCTCCCATGGGCTAGAGTGCTACGATGAGTTCATTTACACACACAGACGCACGCACGCACACACACACCAAACACGTTTTGATAGGTTCAGTACACTCTGGCATATATAGAAGTATTCCATAGCAGACATACTGTTGTGGGCCCTGCTCGGACTTCGGGTCCAAACAATCAACAACTCAACACACCTTTTTCCTGTTAGCGGAGCCTCTACTAGAGGCCGCTCGACGTTCCTAGCCCTTCATAGGTTCCTAGCCCTTACAATCTCCTCACTTCGGCACAACATAGTTTGAAATGCCTTATTTTCTTCTCTTCTTTTACCTTCCAGCCTTCCTCCTCCTGGGCAGGGTTCTATTAGTGTGTTAAATGTGTTAAAGGACACATAAAATGCACATTTCAGTGTTTTTGCATATACATTTGAGTCTCTGATGGCCCTACTAATACACAAACGATCAGGTAAGACAACACATTCATTTTGTTGTGGGTGGCGAAATGCAGAAAACCCAGCTCCCAGCGGGCGACTCAATTCGATCTATGCTTCTGACGTCAGAAGCTTAGACTCATTATAATAATCCCGCCCTCGTTTGAATATCTCCGCCTACCTGCCTCACCTGGCTATAAAGGTTCGCAGTGTTGCTGGCCTCACATGCTAGCATAATGTCTGCATACCTTAAATGCTCTGTTCTTGGGTGTAATAACCAGCATAAATCGCTACATCATCTCCCAACCTCAGTGGACAGTCCCAAGACACTCCTGGCGGTTTGGAGCGCAGCTCAAAATAGGCATATTGGGCTTGGTATAACACTCAATCCGAGTGGTATTTTCTGGTAAAATATTCAAAGACATGTATTGGGGACCCCAAAGACTTATTTTAAATTGTTGAAAATTTGCATTTGATGTGTCCTTTAAAGTTGAGGCGTAGGTTAGATGTAATGTACCTGACCACAAGCTATGATGAATTGAGCTATAATGTCATGCTAAAAAATACTACTAACAAGGTGTTTGTATTGAAGTTGAGGTGAGGTGTATTTTATCAATTAATCTTAATAAAGCACTGTCAAAGATGTGAACAATTTTAGGGGATTTAATCAGAAAAGGTCCTCCTGCAATATCCCTGTAGTGGAGTAGGACATAACAAACACTACAGACCATATTGTGAGACCATCTCACTGGAAGGTTGGAGGATCCAGAGAAGGACACCCTCAGATCACACCCATCCCCTGCGACAGGCCAGGCCACATCTCAATGCAGACCGCTCAACAGCCACTCACACAGGGAGACAAAGAAAGGACCTTCTTTGTCTTGTTTCTTTAATAAAGTGAAATTGCTTCATCCCAACCATGTGATGCAAACACCACACGAATAAGCCCTGGGAATAAAGTTATTGTGTTGACGCATTGTATTTGTAACCAAGTGGTACTGTGGTTTATAAGTAAGTAACTGATTCTATGCCGCTCCACCACCAAGTCCACCATAGCCATGTATGGTATCAATCTTAAGCTAAAATCATGAATCAGTTGATTATGCATGTTGTGAAAATGTAATATCATTTCATGACAGGGAGCGGGGGGTCACTCTGGGTGATCTCAGTCACCAATCACGGCCTGTCTGTGCAAACAGGACACACCTCATCTCCCCTGTACTTACATAGAGATCAGACAGGAAGTCTTTCTCCCGTGCATTCTCTAGTGTGCTCTCTTGTGATTTCTCTTGTAACCCTCTCCAGCAACTCCAAGTGTGTTCCTGGTTGATATAATCAGCCTGTATCCGTGGAATGCTGAACTGCTAGCTAAGACCTCTGAAGTCGACACGAGGGTCTTAGGAATTTCCACAAACTCTTCCACCTCTGGCAGAGGAGAGGTTTTGAATGAGACATTTGGAACTTCTGAACTTTAACCTCCGCGAACATCAACGTTCCCGCAACGCTACCATCACTTTTTCAACGGGAGCGCAGGCGCGCTGCCCCCTTCATCGAACCGAGTGACCATCAGCCACGTGCCTCCACCATTTTTCGAGCCAGACAACACCTCAGGACAACGCGCTTCCACACCACTTGTAAGGTTGCATCCAGCAGTCTCTTTTGATGTGGTGTGATGCCAAAGTGTTGTTTAAGCTTAGAAGATTTAGGATAGGCTGTGATAATCTATGATATTATTCTTTTCATTTCTGCTGTGTTTTCATATTGCCATATCTGTTTCCATCTATTATTTAATTATGTTATAATATTATTTTGATAATTGATTAGTATAACTTCAATAAACATTATTAATTTTGGATCACGTCCTAGCATCATCACATTATCTTAGGTCACTTGATTGAGTCAAGACCTCCTCCTGCAGACTGAGATTGATAGATAAATTAGACTATTGACAAAGGTTATCTGTTTCCCTGTACAGAACAGGGTGGTGCCCCATATACGAGTGGATTTAAAGTATTAAATCCATTTTCCTTCATATTTGTGATACCCGGGGTATAGTCATACATTATACCAAGTAATAGTCAGATTTCCATTGAGCTCTTAAACTGCTACATCCCCTCCAGGTAGAACTTGGTGGCAGACTGGATAAGGTTATCTCTTTCCTCCAGGCTGGTGATGTCTCTGGTCCAATCTGGCCATTTACACCCACCAGATCTCTTGACTATCATCAAGATCAGAGGCAGATCGGTGAAGGTGAAAATGGCTGTAATAAATGAAACCATTAGAGGTATAATATGTAATATATGGATTATTTCCCCCATTTAGTATCTAAAGATAAAACTGCAACAACACAACGTATTGGTTGACAAAATGCCAGAGAATGCACTGTTTCAGTCATACTGTGATAAGATCTTCACTCCGAGAGGAACATAACGTTACACTAATCAGTAATCACAATCAAGTATTTCAGAGTGCCATGTCATAAGTTACGTTAGATGCTGTAGTGTGGAGATAACGTTAGGTCTGGCTATGCACATTCCAAGAAAGATGACGATAGCTAGTTAGCTAGCTTACCGGTCTAGTAGAAGAGTAGCCATGTCACCATGCGACTTTATCCCATGAAACTCCATAAACTCCGTCCAACAAGCAAAGGCTGGCCCGATATCTATCCGACTTTTGCTCCTTCTCCAGTCACTGAGCTTTTGAGATTTGTATTGCACGGTTCGCCGGGGCTCAGGACGACGAAACTCTGCCATTTTACCAAACGTTTAGCTGAAAAAGTGAGTGGAAGTGGATGGAAAAGCTGCCGTTTTATAGTCGCACACACACTAACCAACATCTATAATTCATGGAAGTATAAAGTTAGCTGGCTACTGCTAATCTCACAGTGGTGAAGCTAGAATAGTACCTGGTAACCCAGCGCGCAGTACCAATGCTGTAATACTATTGGCTGGTATGATATCAACAGAGTGTCATTGTCGGGCCTTCAAAATTTCATAATGTAATAATTTCAGACAAAATATCATTTTTTATGGAAAAGCAATACTTTTACTCTGCAACCTTCGCAAAGCCCTATGGATTTATTATTTTTGAAAAAATGTTTATTTTAATCCACATATTACATATTATACCTTTAAGATGTAAAAAAAAAACAGTCTCAGATAAAATTAACAGTTGTATTTATGGAATTACTGCTAGTACACTAAGTACTGAGTTTTGTAGGTCCTTACCTGTAGTGTAGGTGGCGGGTACTGTCCAGTCCCGCCCTCATCCCTCTTCCATAGGTCGACAGCGGAGCATCTGTGCACACAGACACACACACACAGACAACAAGATGGAGGTCAATCATTGAAGTCTCATAATTTTAAGTCTCATAAGCTTCACAAAAAAACCAGAGTGAGTACAATTTCTAAAATATTATCAAAGAGAAAAAGAGGAATGTGTGAGAGGGAAGATGAAGACAGAACATAAAACATACTAATGCCGTCCAGCTCTTCCTTGGTGTGGACCACCTTGTCCTAGGCCCACTCCAGGACATGGACCACCTTGTCCCAGGCCCACTCCAGGACATGGACCACCTTGTCCCAGGCCCACTCCAGGACATGGACCACCTTGTCCCAGGCCCACTCCAGGACATGGACCACCTTGTCCCAGGCCCACTCCAGGACATGGACCACCTTGTCCCAGGCCCACTCCAGGACACAGCGCAGGGTCACACCCTGCCTGATCTAGAGGCATACACACACACACAACACATACAAAGCTCATTTTAGTGACAGTGACAGGTTGGCGGTGTGTATCGGTGGTTTGCGTGCAGCCTCACCCTCAGTAGTTTACGTAATGTGGCAAATTGTATTTGGTCGTAAGAAAGGAGAATCAGATCCGTCGATGCAAGTTTCAACACTTTATTGAATCTCTGGCATCAAAATCACACTGCAGTTGTGATGAGTTCACATACCAATTGTCTAGCATGAACTGAACTAAAATTAGAATATCATGTGTTTTCCATTAATGGTCTCATTCTTACGTTACGTCCTGTTTTTCATTCCCTTATCAAAAATTAAGACGATTAAGGTGCATTAAACCAGATGTTTTCTTTAAGTTAAACAAATTCTGTGTGCCTGTTTGTGTGTCGGTGTGTGTGTCGGATTAATCCCTGAAACCAGTATACTATTATGGAGATACCCTATTCCTTAGAAACTAAACTTGGCATATAATTAAATAGAGTTTCGTCCTTGTAGCACTCAGTGTCCTGGTTTGAATCCAATTTAGGTTGATGTCAAAGAACCCAATGTAGGTGGAGGATTTTCTCTGGTCGTAGGCCTTCACCTGCCAGCTGCAATACCCAATAAAAAACAACCAATAAACAAAATGCCACAACAACCGATAAACAACCCCCTTCAACCCTCTAACTCCCTCCCTTCCCCTCATAATAGGCATCACAGCGTTACAGTATTTTCAGACAGAGACAGTGTATTGCATTGTATGTTTTGCTTTCTGAAGTCAGGTTTTATACCTCTGCAAGTAATGAGGTGGTGATGATTAATTGCAAACTACCAACAGACACAGAAGCACTAACTGTAACTTAACTTTAATATGTTTGTAATTGTTAAATGTTGACTAGTGCTAGCTAATGGCAATCTGCCGGTAGGTCAAGTTTAGGCACACATTGTATTAGCTACTGTCTGTAGCCATCATTAGCTGAATAATGTTCTAAATCTGTAGCTAACTAGCTGTCAAGCAAAGCTGTCCAAAGCTACTGTAAATGTTTCAGTACTTACTGTAATGAGTAAAATAGTTCAAGGGTGTAATATAATAGCTAGATAACGCCGTAATATGTAATTAAAAGTAGCCTAGTGTACTTACTGTGTTCTGAAGTGGACCCTCATTCGGACAATTGTACCACCTGAGGCTCCGTAGAGGCTAGTGGGCGGTACCTTTTAAACATTTGCTTATGAGACGCCTGGCGGCGTTTAACAAACGCCTGACAGCGACAGGTATATTTAACCATAACCAACGCCTGACGGCGCCAGGCGCTTATTAAATGGCGCATTGCAAGGATTTGTGCCGTCCAATACAACGTTTTTAAACGAAAACACGCCTGGTGACAGCGAAAAAACAAGGTGAATTATGACCCATTTGGTGTTCCATAGGACTTCACTACCCGTTCCCCCTGGACTTCTCTAGCCGTTTCCACCCAGGGCCGGCCCGTGCCCCTTCCTCGGGGCGTCTCCACCACTCCGTCTCCCCGTTCCGCGGCTCGCCAACACTCTCCACCTCCGCTCCACCACCAGGCCGCCTCCTCCCCCCAGCCACTCCTGACCGCCCGTTCACCCTCCTCCCCCCAGCCACTCCTGACCGCCCATTCACCCTCGTCCCTCAGGTCCTCACACACACATATACAACACACCAGTCACTGATACCCATACTGATGCCACACTGCACCCACGCACCCCTCTGATTTCCACATCCCATTTCCTACAACACACATACGCATCCATACATTCCCCTCATTAGTTTGCACCTTCCCTTTTTAGTTGTGGTAACTGTTTCTTCCCATTATTATTATCTTTGATTGCAATAAACGGCCGTGCGCCAAACTCTCCCCTTCTGTCTGTCTGTCTGCCTGTCTGTCTGTCTGTCTGTCTGTCTGTCTGTCTGTCTGTCTGTCTGTCTGTCTGTCGGTGATTATCACTACACAGGTTCAGGGTCCGGGTTCAGCCTAACACATACTTAAGCAATAAACCACTCGAGGCCGTGTGTTATAGTGATTTTATAACAGCTAGGGGGCGTTGTTAGGCACGACGCGAAGCGGTTATAAAATCACTATAACACACGGCCTCGAGTGGTTTATTGCTTTTATACAACGGTTACTACAGCTATTAGTGTAAAATAGACAAACTGCAATGTAAAATATTAACATTTATTCAAAACGAAGCATCATTCCCTCAATTCCGCCAAGCAAAATAGTTCCCCTAACAAATGGGTTGCCAAGCAACAACAACAACTACAATGCATTGGATCAAATGGGAGGCGCATTAGTACTGAAAATGGAATGATATCCGGTCCCAGGTGTGTGTTACAAATTATTTTAACACGTCTTCCAGCCAATCAGAATCAAGAACCAGAACCGTTGTATAAATGCACATAACACATGGCTTGACAGGTACAGCACACTGGACATAGTGTACCAGAACACACAAATAGTCAGATGGCCTCTCACTACATGCAGCATACATACATGAACTGGTCAGAGTTATAAAAATGACAGAGGCAAAAACTTCTTCAAGTTCATACATCTTCATCGTTGAGTTGGCGACCTCTCGAAAACTCTCCCACCCTTCTCTCTGTGTGTGTGTGTGTGCGTGTGTGTGCCAGAGTTACTGAAAGTGAGACTATCAAGCATGTCTTAATGAAAACAATGACAAGAACCTAATGTTTCTCATCCTCAGAAATTCTCATCTTGTCCACTCAGCAGCACACTTGAGTCTCTGTTGTTAGTTAGCAGCGGCGCTGCTGCTGTTGTCCTCGGCGCTCTGGACATGGATGACATTGTGCCTTAGTTTTCATCTGTGTTTTAGCACGGCTAAATCACAATATTAAGTTTGGCACTCAGCACTCGGCGATTGACAACGCCAAATGCTTCTCCACGGCACAGATCCAAAAATCTGAACAAAACCCAGGCTACTACACTGCAGTGGGCTCCGATCTTGGAGCCCTCATGGGTAAGTTTCTCTCCCCGTCACTACTGCAAACCTGCCATTTGCCAGTGAACTTCAATATCATCTGTCAGATAAACGCAGTGGGCTCCTCAGCTCTCTCCCTTTAACTGAGCCTGTTTATACGCTAGAACCTCTTACTGGCCAGAACTGGCAGTCCGACGGCACATGAAGAAACCAGACGGAGTGGCCTCCCCACCTCCGCTTCGTCTCTCCAACCGCTTCGCCCGCCTGGCCACTGGGACCTTGACGCACCGGGTTGACGCTCCGAGGGATTCGGCTTACCTGACGACCCCAGCCGGCACTGCTGCCCTGGATGGACCGATCACCCCTCGGGCCTTGGCGAGCTCTGAACCTCCCGCTGGCCCTGCACCGGCGACCGTCACCGTGGCTCCGCCAGCCCTCTTCGGGATCCCCCTCCGAGAGCTACGGACACTGTCACCACAACCGCTCCCTCGCCGATCGCTGGTGATGATCGGCTTGTCTCCTCCGGGGGATTCATTGACTTCTTCTCGCCGCAAGCTTCTAAAGGAGGCGGTGCGTAGACACTCCAGGAGTCTATCCTGCCATAAGCTGGCAGGGAGCCACTGAGGCTGCTGCCCCCCCAGCCCACCGCCAATTCCAGTCAGGTGCAAGAACCCGCTGCTCCTGTCCGAGACACCCAGCAGCCTCCACCGCCTCGTCCACTATTCCCTCCAACCATGTTAATTGTTGGACACATCCGCTACTTTGATGCTGTCACACACCGTTTCCCCAGAGCTACTGTTCCCGTTCTGCTGAACAAGCTCCCAGCTCTGCTACAACCGCTCCCCCCCTCTATCAAACGGGTGGTTATCCAAGTGGGGTCAAACGACACAGCCCGTCAGCAGTCTGAAGTCGCAAAAGGTGATTTTACGGACCTTTTTAACTCCCTTACGGTCAGTTTTTATCTCCGGTCCCATTGCCACACTCGCCCGGGGAGTGGGCAGTATCCTCGCCCTCACGGCTTGGCTTAAGTCGGCCTGCTCTAGCCACAATATTGCTTTTATTGACAGTTTTAACCTGTTCTGGGATCGCCCTACCCTGTTTAGACCTGATGGTGTCCACCCAAATAAGTTAGGAAACCACTTTTTATCAGCTAACCTGCAGCACGCTATTCAGACTTCCACACATCATTGACTGTTTACATCCGAGCCCCCTTCCTCCACACCGGATCCTCTCTCTTCCTCGCCGCCTACACCTGCATCCCAGGTACTACGACCACGTTTTCAAGCCCGGCGTTGAAAATGTTATTCCAGTGAGAATAAGCCTTAGACGTTTAAATATTAAGGGCTCCAGAGTTGATCCTCGGAACCTCCGACCGCTGGCTGGGCACCCCTACCAGGCCGGCAAACTTGGCAGCCCCGTGTCCATCAACTTCGCCTGGCCCGGAGCGAAACCTTCCCATGGCTCTGCTAAATGCTAGGTCAATAACCAACAAGACCTTCCTACTAAATGAGTTCTTCAGCTCCTGTGAATTGGATTTTCTGTTCCTGATGGAAACATGGCTCCATGCTGTCGAGTATACACCATTCTCCTTCCTCCTGACTGCACCTTTTTCAGCTCCCCTCGCACCACTGGGGCTGGCGGGGGCTTAGCTTCGGTTTTTAGATCTAGCCAAAAATGCCAACTGCTTCAACCCTCACCTTGCTATCCTAGCTTCGAGTTACAGCAATTTGAGCTGACCCTGGCCTTCCCTGTGCTCTGCGCTGTTGTTTACTGTCCCCCTAAATGCACCAAGGGCTTTATTAACAACTTTGCAGAATTTCTATCTGGGATCACGGTGAAATATGACCATATTTTAATTTCTTAATATTTTAAAGTCCATGTGTGCTGCTAATCAAGACCCCTGGTCATGGATTTCTTAAATCTCCTAGACTCCTTCAATTTTAGCCAATGCGTACCGGCCCGACGCATGAAAAGGGTCATACACTGGCCCTTGTGCTTTTGTTTGGACTATCTGTCTCTGTAAATGAAATACGTGCATCATTACGCATCTCCGACCATCTACCTGTCCTTTTTACAACTGCAGCCCCTTGCGCCAGGTCTAATTCACGTGCGTCTGCTTGTCGCCTGCGCTCGATTGATCCTCTGACTGCATCACAGTACTCAGACATTTTTACTTTATCATCGTTCTGTGCTCTGGATGAAAAATGCGCTCTCAATGGTGATGAACTTATTTCCATGTTTGATGCGACATGCACTGAGATTTTGGACTCTATCTCTCCTCTTAGACTCAGAATCACTAAAGCACTTGCTGAGCCGTGGCTAAATGACTCCACCCGCGCTCTCAGACGCGCTTGCAGGCGTACGTACAGAAAGTGGAAAAAAGACAAACTCCACGTCCCCTTAGAAATCTTACATGGCTGCTTGACTGACTACCAGAGAGGAGTACAAGCTGCCAAAACTGAATATATTTCCACTCTCTAATAATCACAAGCCTCAGTTTCTTTTTAATGTACTGAACTCTCTCATCAATCCTTGTGATGTATCTCCTATTGTGCCCTCCCTTTCTCTCTGTGATGACTTTCTCAAGTATTTTGTAGACAAAGTCTCTGCCCTCAGGCCAGCCCACGCATGTGTTGTCCCAGACCCTGCTCCTTCCCCGTGCCCTGCTGTCTTTGACCAGCCTGTATCCCTGTCTGCCCTCTCAGATGTAGTCAAGCGCCTGCCGCCTACAAACTGCCCTTTAGATGGCACCCCCTCTCGCCTTCTCAGAGATGTTTTTGACTCAATTGGAGCAAGTATTTTACTGCTGATTAATACCTGCCTTAGCTCAGGCTGTGTCCCTGCTGCCTTTAAACATGCTGTGGTGAAATCTCGACCCTGCTACCCTCTCCAATTTCAGGCCCATATCTCAGCTACCCTTTTTGTCCAAGGTCCTGGAGTGAGTCGTTTATGACCAGCTGCAGTCCTTTTTAGTGAGACATGGCATCCATGAGAAATCTGGCTTCAAACCCAAGCACAGTACAGTACAGTACGTGATTCAGGCAGTTCTGCTGTACTGGTGCTCCTCGACCTGACAGCTGCCTTTGATACGGTAGACCATAGGATCCTCCTCACCCGGCTTAAACAATGCATAGGCATCACTGGCTCTGCCCTCGACTGGTTTAAGTCCTACCTGTCAGACCGGAGCTTCTCAGGTCAGTTAGGGGATTACTCATCTGCTGCGACCCCCCTTACCTGCGGGGTTCCCCAAGGCTCTACTTTAGGCCTGTTACTCTTTTCATTGTACATGTTGCCCCTAGGTTCTATCTTTAGTAAACATGGTATTTCCTTTCACTGTTTTGCTGACGATATACAGATTTACCTGCCCCTAAAAACTAACTGCAAGGACTCATTAAAGCCTCTGCTCAACTGTCTTGAGTTTGAATTTCCTAAATCTGAATGAGAGCAAGACCGAAATAATTGTCTATGAACAGGTTTCTCTCGCCCCACTCGTCTATTTCGCAGGCCCTCTCAGCTCCAATATCAGTTCCTCCGTAAGAAACCTTGGAGTGATCCTTGACAGCACCTTCAAATTTGAGAAGCAAGTCAGCTCTGTAGTGAAAACAAGCCAACTAAGACTCTAAGCTAAGTCCAAGCCCTATCTTTCCCCAACTGACCTCGAGAGGGTACTCCATGCATTCACCACCTCTAGACTGGATTACTGTAACTCCTTATATGTGGGCATTGATCAGTCATCACTGAGACGCCTTCACCTCCTTACTGGCACCAAAAAGTGTCACCATATCACCCCCATCCTGGCCTCGCTTCACTGGCTCCCTGTCAGTTTTAGAGTCGATTTTAAGCTTCTTTTATTTGTTTTTAAAGCGTTAAATAGGCTGGCTCCTCCATACTTAGCTGAACTCTTGCAGCGCCATTCCCCAGCCAGAGCTTTAAGATCAGCTGACCAGATCCTACTGGAAGGGCCTAAAACCAGGCTTAAGACGAGGGGAGACCGAGCCTTTGCAGCCGCTGGCCCTCGGCTCTGGAATAGTCTACCCATACACACTAGATCGGCCCATACCCTAGGGGTTTTTAAATCTCGATTAAAAATCAATTTCTTCTCCCTGGCCTTCAACTGTAGTTGATCACAACACCCTGGTAGTCTGTGTTTTATATTTCTGTACTGTTGTTGTTGTTGTACTTTGTGCTTTCATTGTTTATTGTATTTTGTGTTTACCTGTACAGCACTTTGGCTCGACCGCAGTCGTTTTTAAATGTGCTTTATAAATAAAGTTTGACTTGACTTGACTAGAGGCAATAAACACAATTTGTTACTTCTCTGCCTAGATCTGTAAATACAATGATTCTTCACTCCCTCAGTCTGTCTCTCTGCTACCCACGCTATGTCAGTTTATATAACGAGAACTTGTCATGTTGGTTTGAAGTTAAAAAACCTTATTTACAGCCGCTGTATCTCCACAGCAACAGTCCCAACACCATAGCTAGAGTACGTGCTCACCATGGTGGTGTTAATAAAAAGAAAGGATTCAGTTATATGAAATAAAATGACACGAGTAAATGTTCTAGGCAATTTTCCCTCAGAACTTCCCTGAACTCTTTCCCTCACTGCACCCAATTCATCACAGTTAAAGTCATACTTTTCATCTAGCGAAGTGTCAGAGGTGAACTGATCTCTCTCTCTATACATATATACATACACATCAATCATACATTTGTAATAGCAGCAAAAAGTGCTTTGGAATTGCCCCCACACTTGTCCCTCCATGGCGTCTCACATATGCCAATACTCCATCAGACACACATTGAGATGACGGGCCTCCGCATCTCCTTGTGCTCATTCTGTCTGGGCTCCACCCGCAGTAGGAGCCAAGTGGCCAGCATGATTGGACGGACGACGGCCTCCTCAATGCATACACAAGCAGAACCTAGAATCTAATCACATGCTCACCGTCGGTGCCAGTCTAATTCTGCCGGGTGACTGGCTGCCGATCGATAGCGGGAGAGGGAGAGAGACAGACGGAGAGAGAGGGAAGGAAGGAGAGGGAGATAGAGAAAGAAAGGATGCGTGTGTATGTGTGAGAGACAGAGAGAGACCTGACCACGGTGGCTCCAGGAGAACCTCTAGAGTGATCGCTGACGGTATGGCCGCCATGATGTCAGTCAGTCATCGGTAACAGCACAGTTTAAGGTCTCAGTCAGGGAGAAAGAGGCTGGCACGAAGATTGAAGTCTCGGCCTTGGTCCTTTTCCAGGTGACCCGTGTCAGTTTGCTAGAGAAGACATATGAACCTATGTCTATTGGGCCATGCTGCTTCTGCACCCTATAGTCTTCCCTCTTTCTTTTCTCTTCATGAATCGTTTATCATTCCTAGCAGAGTGCGGTGATTAACCCAGAAGTGTGTAGGCCAGGCCGATAGTCTGGTTGGCTGCCTGTGTAGAGACGTGGTTATAGGAATACAAACCCGTCTGTATACTTCAGCTCCACACACCATTAGTCTCCCACTCAAGCCTACTGGACATCAGTGTTTCACACACACACACAGGCACACACACACACACACACACAGGCACACACACACACACACACACACACACACACACACACAGGGGCACGCACGCACACATACACACACACACACACACACACACACACACACACACACACACACACACACACACACCCTCTGCCTCACTCTCCTTCCAGGCACAAGTTCTTGGACTGGGTCAGCACCAGCACTGGGCCTCTGAGCAAGGGCAAGCCAAGCAACACACACACACACACACACACACGCACGCATCATATACACACACACACACATACGCACACACACACACACACACAAACAAACACAATCTTGAACCCTTGCAAAACCGCAAGCTATCCAGGCCAGGCGGATGGGCCTGTAAAACTAGAGAAAGAGAGGACAGACAGCAGGACGGCCAAATGGAGGGGTGGAGAGGCCAGGAGGCTGAAGAACAGGGGAGGAGCAGGAGAGAGGCGGAGGGGGGAGAGGAGCAGTGCCAAGGACAGAAAGAGAGACAAGAGTGGATAGTAGTCCCTATACAACCACCATATGCCATGGCTCAGTGGAAATGTCAACCTCACAAAGGAAGAAGGATAGAGAGAAAGAAAGAAAGATAGAAAGAAACAGAGAGAGAGAGAAAGAAAGAAAGGTATATCTAATACTGTATAAATCACCATTATCTTTAAATTCGGTGTCCTGTACACCCTCCTCTGTCTAACTAACTCCAGTATTTCTGGGAAGATAAAGTTTTATGATGTTGAACAGAGAAGCACTCATGAGAAGCGGTCTAGACTGTTGTTGAAAATGTGTTGACAGATTTGACTTCAAATAGATTTGTGGAGGGAGTCAGCTTCTGTTTGTGAATAAAGTCCCACAGATATGCTCCTCATTGCCAGAGCGTGGCTGTTCTTTAAGGACATTTGCTGCTTGGTTTCCCAGATGTGAGAGCATTACACAAGTCAAACATGAGGTGTTTGCTTATTGCCTGGTGCTCGGTCTCCACTGGCCCATCTTAATGGGACATCTTTGATAAATATGTATAGAGGGCGCAGGGGTGGGGCTATTCAGAGAACATGACGGTCCTCCCTGAGCACCGGGGAAATAGGGAGCTCTGGGACTAGGCCGGGTTAGGGAGAAAACTCCTTGTTTGTTGATGGTTGTCCAACTGATGACTTTTGGTGAAGGACATGATTGATGCATAGTGTGGCTGGATGAGGGGGTTTGGTGTGTGTGTGTGTGTGTGGGGGGGGGTGTCTTGGCCTAGAGAGTTTGTTGTTCTTGTTTATTCTTGTTGTCTCTTGTCTGTTTATTGCTCTGATGTAAAGCGACCTTGGGTTTCATGAAGGTGCTACTGTATATAAATTAAAGTTATTATTATTATTATCATTATTATTATTATCATTATTATTAGTTTGTGAGTCAGCCTACGGTCATAATCCACTTATATCATTATGGTAAAAGCTGTCTTCCTACCCTTTTTACTTCTTATGTATTTATGCTAAATATATTCAGTCTCAGAGGAATAGACAAAGGAATGAGAGAAAGTAGGCTATGGCAGTGTGCAAAAGTGAAGGACATCATGTTGATGTCTTATTCAGGCACATGCCCTTAAGCTAATTCCTACTGTACCACAAATACAAGTCCTTTTCATCAGCTTGCATATGGATTTCTGAACTGCTGTACCATATATTTTGCTGATCATTATAGTCCAGTATTCTGCTTTTGTTGGACGTCAATAGGAATCTGAATGAAACGCAGACTTCTGACTCACAGTGCAGTTAGATGTGAATAGTGTGATAGTTCTGGAAGTACTGATCTGGTTTTCTTGTCTGAGAGTAAGAAGAGGACGACTCAGAACCAGCCTTCAGTAAACATATATATGTTACAGCCAGAACCAGCCTTCAGTAAACATGCTACAGCCAGAACCAGCCTTCAGTAAACATATATAGGCTATACAGCCAGAACCAGCCTTCAGTAAACATATATAGGCTATACAGCCACAACCAGCCTTCAGTAAACATATATAGGCTATACAGCCAGAACCAGCCTTCAGTAAACATATATAGGCTATACAGCCACAACCAGCCTTCAGTAAACATATATATGCTACAGCCAGAACCAGCCTTCAGTAAACATATATAGGCTATACAGCCAGAACCAGCCTTCAGTAAACATATATAGGCTATACAGCCAGAACCAGCCTTCAGTAAACATATATAGGCTATACAGCCAGAACCAGCCTTCAGTAAACATATATAGGCTATACAGCCAGAACCAGCCTTCAGTAAACATATATAGGCTATACAGCCAGAACCAGCCTTCAGTAAACATATATAGGCTATACAGCCAGAACCAGCCTTCAGTAAACATATATAGGCTATACAGCCACAACCAGCCTTCAGTAAACATATATAGGCTATACAGCCACAACCAGCCTTCAGTAAACATATATAGGCTATACAGCCAGAACCAGCCTTCAGTAAACATATATAGGCTATACAGCCACAACCAGCCTTCAGTAAACATATATAGGCTATACAGCCACAACCAGCCTTCAGTAAACATATATAGGCTATACAGCCAGAACCAGCCTTCAGTAAACATATATAGGCTATACAGCCACAACCAGCCTTCAGTAAACATATATAGGCTATACAGCCACAACCAGCCTTCAGTAAACATATATAGGCTATACAGCCACAACTAGCCTTCAGTAAACATATATAAGCTATACAGCCAGAATGTTCTTCAGGCTTTCCGGTCTTGTCCTTTTCTTTTGGAGAGAGAGGAGGTTTCAGTATGTGATAAAGAAAAGAGTGTCCTTTTTTGCATTTCCTTTTATACAGTATGAACCTTTTATGTGTTGCACTTTGTCTTGATGCTTTTAATGTCTCATGTAAAGCACTTTGAATTGCCTTGTTGCTGAAATGTGCTATACAAATAAACTTGCCTTGCCTTTTCCGGGCGCCGATTTGTGTGTTCAGGAGAGTTCCTACCCCGCTCCGCGTGGACATGCCATCCTCTCTCTCCTTATCTCTCTTTCATATAATTTCCTAATACATTTGCAGACTGGAGGAAAATAGGCGCAATGTGCATGCTGGAATCAGATGAAGCCATTCAAATTCTATGGAAAGAAAAGATCAATATCTTAAATACACTCATTTATAACCTCTCATCTTTATTGATGGTTGGTACCCCTCAACATGTGTGTGTTTGTGTTTGTGCACATGTGTGTGTGTGTCTTGATGTTTTGAATGCGTTTACACACACTCACCCACTCTTTCTTGAATACTTTTTTATTAAGCTTCAACTGGAACAAGTACTGTGGCTACTGTGGAACAGGTGACACGAAGTGGCGGCAATTTGTGTTCATGAGAGCTCCTAGAGTTCTGTGCTCCGAGTGGACATGTCATCCACTCTCTCTCTTTCCCTCTCTCTCTCTTTCTCTCTCTCTCTTTCTCTGTCTCTCTCCCCCATCTCGCTCATGCTTGCCTGGTCATTCATCAAGTCATATCAATGGAGCGTCCTGGAAGTTTGCTGAAACTAAATGTGTCTCATCCATCACTTGGCTGAGAGGCTTCATATGAAAGAGATGGTAACATTTTTCTTCTGTTCTCCTTGTCAGTGGAGGATAGGATCTATATGCAGAGCCAGGTAGTCTCCTAATTGATTAACCAGCTGGGACCTGGAGAGTTGGGGAGGGGGGATAAGGAGAGAGAGAGAGAGAGAGAGAGAGGCTGGGTCAAACAAAGACGTGTGCTTGTATATGAAAAAAAGTGTGAGTGAGGGAGAAAGAAAGCCGGAGAGAATTGTCCCTGCAGACAGATACCATCGGAGTGCGATAGATGCCTGTGGAGTCTAAATAGGACATGTGGGCTGACTTGAGATGGAGTCTGACAATGGCTGAAAGACATATGCAGAAGGGGGGGAGTGAACCAGAGTGAGAAAATGGGGGAAAGAGAGCTGATCGATGAGCAGTGGGGAGGAAGACAACTCCTCAATGGAGCTGGCGATAAAGCCTCTCATTCAAGTCTCTTAGAAGAAACACCACTGGTTCACTGATAATTGAACACCTGTCACCTGTAGAGGGTTCAGGGAACCATGTAAACACATCCTCGATTTGACATTGCCAAATAGAGAGTTTGGAGCTTCAGAACTCCTCAGTGTCAAATTGAGTTGTCCCCTGTCCATATTACTGGTATTTGTTGAGTACACTGAATACAGTGACACTGTAGAAATACTCTATTTGTTTTTGAGTTGAACCGGGTGATGATGAAAGATAGAAGCTGGTCTGCTCCAGATTCAAGTTTATTTTTAGCCATTTCAACAATACAGTTGATAGGGATGTTTTTCGGTGTGTTCACATATACCATATACAGACAACTATATACCACAAACAGACATCAATATATAACAAAAAAACAACACATAATGCAGTTCCGCGGGAGGAACTGTCGGGGTGGGGCGCGCTGCCAACTAGGTGGCAGTGAAAGCGGTGGACACCGACGGACCGGACCCGGGCGGCAGAGGCTGGCTCTGGGGACATGGAACGTGACCTCGCTGGGGGGGAAGGAGCCGGAGCTTGTGAGGGAGGTGGAGTGATACTAATTACATCTGGTGCTAACCTCCACGCACAGCACCGGTGCCGGAACCAAACTCCTGGATAGGGGTTTGCAGGGCTGGACTGGGACAAAAATTAGGCCCTGCCATGTGGCTCAGACCGGCCCACCACAATCAGTCGGACACCGCCCATCAACATTCTGACAGTCTGTTCAATATGCATATGATGCAAATCTACCATTCATGAAAACCCCTATAGGGAGGGAAAGTAATCTCATCGCCCCCTAGCGGTAGTGTTCCTAATGCCGAGAGAATGAATGGGATTTCTCATAGCACATTTTCTGAAAAATTATATCTCGGTCTACATCGAAAAGTAGAATACATTAAATATGATATACTTGGTATATCAATATCAATCACAATCCGAATTATGTATATCTTTTTTGTAATGAGGTAGTAAAGAACTACATACGGCATGCATGACGTCATTTTTGTGCGCCTCTGCAAGCTCTTTGGGCTCTTTCGACGCAAAGGAGCAGCGGCTCTACTCCGAGTCTCTCCCGGATGACTGAACTCGATCTCTCAGGGAGACCCCAGCCACCCTCCGGAGGAAACTCATTTTGGCCGCTTGTATCCGTGATCTCGTTCTTTCGGTCATGACCCATCCTTCATGACCATAGGTGAGGGTGGGGACGAAGATAGACCGGTAGATCGAGAGCTTTCCATGGTTCCCTCACTCGTGAACAAGACCCCCAGATACTTGAACTCCTTCACTTGGGGTAAGGACTCATTTCCTACTCGGAGCGGACAGGCCACCGGTTTCCTGCTGAGAACCATGGCCTCAGATTTAGAAGTGCTGATTCTCATCCCAGCCGCTTCACACTCAGTTGCGAACCTATCCAGAGAGTGCTGGAGGTCGCAGGCAGATGATGCCATCAGGACCACATAATCTGCAAATAGCAGCGACGCGATCCCCAGCTCACCGAACTGCAAACCCACCTCCCCACGGCTACGCCTCGATATCCTGTCCATGAAAATCACAAACAGGATTGGTGACAAAGTGCAGCCCTGGCGGAGGCCAACCCCCACCGGAAAGGAAAATGACTTACTGCCGAGGACACAGACACAGCTCTCGCTCTGGGTGTACAGGGATTGGATGGCCCTAAGTAGGGACCCCCTCACCCCATACTCCAACATAACCCTCCACAAGACCTCTCGAGGGACCCGGTCGTAATCCTTCTCCAAATCCACAAAACACATGTAGACAGGTTGGGCAAACTCCCAAGCCCCCTCCAAGATCCTTGCGAGAGTGAACAGCTGGTCGGTGGTTCCACGACCAGGACGGAATCCGCATTGTTCCTCTTCAATCTGAGGTTCGACTATCGGCCAGACCCTCCTTTCCAGCACCTAAGAGTACACTTTCCCTGGGAGGCTGAGTAATGTGATGCCTCTGTAATTGACAGACACCCTCTGGTCCCCTTTTTTGAATATTGGGACCCCCACCCCAGTCTGCCACTCCTTTGGCTCTGACCCGGACTTTCACGCAATATTAAAGAGGCGTGTCAACCAAGACAGCCCCTAAACACCCAGCGCCTTCAGGATTTCTGGACGGATCTCATCAGTCCCTGGGGCTTTGCCACTGTGATGGGATGGGACACTGCTGACCTCAACTCAGGAGGTCGTTGAGCGTTGATAGGAGCACTTTGAGAAACTCCTGAACCCGACTAACCCACCCTCTACGATCGAGGCAGAGCCGGAAGATGATGGGGAGTCATCGTCAATTTCCCTGGAGGAGGTCACTGAGGTAGTCAAACAACTCCACAGTGGCAAAGCCCCAGGGACTGATGAGATCCGTCCCAATATTCAAAAAAGGGGACCAGAGGGTGTCTGCCAATTACAGAGGCATCACATTACTCAGCCTCCGAGGGAAAGTGTACTCTAAGGTGCTGGAAAGGAGGGTCTGGCCGATAGTCGAACCTCAGATTGAAGAGGAACAATGCGGATTCCGTCCTGGTCGTGGAACCACCGACCAGCTGTTCACTCTCGCAAGGATCTTGGAGGGGGCTTGGGAGTTTGCCCAACCTGTCTACATGTGTTTTGTGGACTTGGAGAAGGCTTACGACCGGGTCCCTCAAGAGGTCTTGTGGAGGGTTATGCGGGAGTATGGGGTGAGGGGGTCCCTACTTAGGGCCATCCAATCCCTGTATACCCAGAGCGAGAGCTGTGTCTGTGTCGTTGGCAGTAAGTCATTTTCCTTTCCGGTGGGGGTTGGCCTCCGCCAGAGCTGCACTTTGTCACCAATCCTGTTTGTGATTTTCATGGACAGGATATCGAGGCGTACATTAGCCGTGGGGAGGTCGGTTTGCAGTTCGGTTTGCAGTTCGGTGAGCTGGGGATCGCGTTGATACTGTTGATGTGGTCCTGATGGCATCAGCGGCCTGCGACCTCCAGCACTCTCTCGATAGGTTCGCAACTGAGTGTGAAGCGGCTGGGATGAGAATCAGCACCTCTAAATCTGAGGCCATGGTTCTCAGCAGGGAACCGGTAGTCTGTCTGCTCCGAGTAGGAAATGAGTCCTTAGCCCAAGTGAAGGAGTTTAAGTATCTGGGGGTCTTGTTCACGAGTGAGGGAAGCATGGAGAGGGAGTTTGGCCGGAGAATCGGAGCAGCTGGTGCGGTTCTGCAGTCGCTCTACCGCACTGCACGAAAAGAGAGCTGAGCCAAAAGGCAAAGCTCTCGATCTACCGGTCTATCTTCGTCCCCACCCTCACCTATGGTCATGAAGGATGGGTCATGACCGAAAGAACGAGATCACGAATACAAGCAGCCGAAATGAGTTTTCTCCGGAGGGTGGCTGGTGTCTCCCTGAGAGATCGGGTGAGAAGTTCAGTCATCCGGGAGAGACTCGGAGTAGAGCTGCTGCTCCTTTGTGTCGAAAGGAGCCAGTTGAGGTGGTTCGGGCATCTAGTGAGGATGCCTCCTGGGCGCCTCCCTAGGAAGGTGTTCCAGGCGTGTCCGGCTGGGAGGAGGCCGTGGGGTAGACCCAGGAACAGGTGGCGGGACTACATCTCCGCACTGGCCTGTGAGCGGCTAAAGATTCCCCAGGCAGAGATGGTTGATGCTGCTAGGGAAAGGGATGTCTGGGGCCCCCTGCTGGATCTGCTGCCTCTGCGACCCGACCCCGGATAAGCGGATGATGATGGATGGATGGTCTAACATACCTTGAATGTGGTATGTCTGAGTGTGTGTGTATATGTGTGTGTGTGTATGTGTGTGCGTGCGCAAGCACACACTCAGAATTCAAGGTTGAGAGGCATATAAGTGAGGCATATTTGATGTCTTCTGAAAGAAGCAGATTTCTCAGTCCTTCACAGCTCTCTCATCCCTATCTCTCTCTCCATCTCTATCTCTCCCTCTCTCCATCTCTTTCATGGCTTTCTATTCAGCTCTGGCATTGAGCTGTTATGGGCCTGCCTTCACTCCTGTCTACCTTCTCTGAGTACATAATAAAGCTGGGAGGGAGGTGTGTGTGTGTGTGTGTCCTGTGGTTGGAGACAGGAGAAAGGTGATTGATGGTGATATGTAGATATAAAGAATAAATAAATGATAAGAGGATCAATGTAGTGTGTTTCTCTACAGGTAATCTGCTACTTCATGACAATGACATATTTCTCATCTCACAAAGGGAGGGTGACACTGGGATATGTGCATGAATTAATAAACCTTTATTCTACCACACACTCATGTTTGAGATGGGACCATAACTCTGGATTCTGTATCTCTGTTTTGTTCCTCATTTGTAAAAAGTTAATAACGATTAATTACATACTTACGCACGCACGCACAGGCATGGGAAGACACCCACAGTCAGACACACACACACACACACACACCATCTGAGGAGATATTGCGTCCTCTGCCATTCCATTGCGTTGTTTATGTGAGGAGCAGGCTGGGAGATTTATGAGTGTTTATTATTCAGTAACGGCAGGGGGTGTGTTGAGCGCAGCAGTTTGCTCATTACTGAACACAGCCAAACCGCTGGGAATCAGACACACAAATGTACGCGTGTGAGGTAGCTGTGTATGTGCACGTGAGGTGTGTGTACGAGAGATACTGTAGAAGCATTCTCACAATGCAGTGTGCTTGTTGAAAACCCATGGCTCCTTGTATACAACCTGAAAGAGACGGTGGTAGTACATGCATTAAACACTATGGTCTCTTCTTCTGTGCCCTTGAAAAGCAGAAAGACAAGGTGACCTTAGTAAGAAGAAAGAAACCACCATACCGCACAATAGTTCATCTGATCATATTCCTTTGTTATGGCTAGCTGTTTCTCTGGGGAAGAATAGACACCTCTGTCCATAGATGGCAGCATTGAGCCACAAGGCAGAGCATGAGAGAGAGAGGGAGAGAAAGAGTAAGAGAAAGAGAGAGGGAGAGAAAGACACATCCTCACACACCTGCGGAGAGTGGGCCACGCCCTGAGCTCCAGCTCTGAGCATTTAGCATTACGCAATTATTGTTAGTCGCTTTGGATAAAAGCGTCTGCTAAATGACTGTAATGTAATGTAATGATTACAGACGGCGTAATTACACAAATAAGACACGTCCTTACAAATGCAAATGATTCATTTGTCTTCGAGGTCTGGGAGATGGGAAACTGCATGTCTGCAGGTGAGAGAGACAGATAGACAGAGAAAGAGAGAGAGAGAGAGAGAGAGACAGATAGACAGAAAGAGAGAAAGAGACAGAGAGAGAGACTGTGGAGAGTTAAAGAAATCAATGGCATGATGAGAACAAAGATTTGACAGACTGCATGACAGTCAGATTACAGATTAGTCAGATTATACAATGCAAATCACAACTGTGACTGTTGTTGTGATTTGCTACTGGAGATATTCAGCATAATTTTAATTAACTGTCAAAGGCAGGTTTTCACCCAGATCACATGATTTTGCATGTTCAAAGTGGAAGTGGACATTTTTCATCTCTTGCTAAACTAGCGATCTTGCCGTTTTAAATCTATTTTCTCACACAGACTAAATTGCAATCACTGGTTTTTCATTGTGACACCTACATTCATCATCTGTGTCTGGGTGTCTGGGGAGAGAGAGAGGGAGAGAGAGAGGGAGAGAGAAGAGAGAGAGAGTAGAGGGGAATGCTGAGGAGACAGCAGAATTGTCAAGAAAATGGAAGTACTGTATTTCTGGAAGTACAGAGAACGAAAGAGAGAATGATCAATAGAGTGTATGTGTGAGAGAGAGAGCAAGAAAGAGAGGGAGAGAGGAGAGAGAGTGAGAAGAGAGAGGGAGAGAGGAAAGAGAGAGGAGAGGGAGAGAGGAGAGAGGGAGAAGAGAGAGAGAGAGAGATCACAAATAAGAAAAAGAGGGATGGGAGAAAGCAGCAGGTAGCAGCGGGTAGCTGGCAACAGGAGAGATGTTGATAATGGCAGCAGTATTATAAGAAGGGAGAGCAAGAAAGAAAGAAAGAAAAAAGAGGGAAAGAAAGAAGGAAAAGCAAGAGAGAGAGAGAATTTGAGTAAAAGAGAAAGCTTTTTTCAAGGTATGACTGTCTCTCAGTAGTAACTGCAGGTCACCATGACACCCAGGAGACTCCACATAAATGCCATAGTAATACACAGGCAGTCCTTTAGTCAGCTGACAGTCAGAAACACCTGCTTAATAGTGACCCCCTTTCTCAACCCCCTGTCAGTACCCCTGTTAGGACAGCTGCTGAATAGTGACCACTGCCTCTATTCTAACTCAGAGTCAGTGTGTGTGTGTGGGGGGGGGGGGGGGGTCCTCCTTCCTATTGGCCAGAGGAGGGCAGTAGGGTGTGGATTAAGATGCAGTAGGCGTCAAAGCTCTGTTGAGAACAGCTGCTTGATGGTAGCCCAAGCTCCCTGCACTGTTAGAGGCCCTTTTTCAACATCTGCCACAAAGTGACTTCCTCCAAACCTTTCCACAGTGTCACAGCACTCACCACTGCTATTGGGAGATGTAGTCCAACCCCTCCAAACACTACATATGGAACACCTACTGTACACACACACACACGCACAAATGCATGCATTTCTGGAATGTGGTCAGATGTGACCTCTTCATGAGAAAAAAAGAGAAAGACAGAGAGAGAGAGAGAAAGAGAGAGAGAGAGGGAGGGAGGGGGGGGCGGGGCAGATAAATACAGTCAGGCAAGCTGACAGATCAACCCTAAAAGAGAGTGAGATTTGGATCCCATTCAAGAATAACCATCTGTAGAGTCAGCAGCTGTCAGTCCAGACCGTCAGAGGAGCCGCTGCCGTCTCCCAGCCCTGGTCTGTATGAGAGCATCTAGCTAATGAATACCTAATTAACTGGATCCATTAAATCTGTAGCTGAATGTACCCTTTCAAAATATGATCATTCTTTAAAGCTGCAGTATGTAAGATTTTCATACGATTTTAAACAAATATTGCTACGTTGCTATGATAAATCGAGAGTAACGTGTTTGAGCTCCACTGTGATAATTATCATAATACTATAATTTGGGTCAGTTCTAAAAAGAAAAACAGAAAAGAAAGTAGGAGGCCGGGCCAGGTGCAGGATAGAGAGATGAGGATGTAGGAATACGCCTCGTCTCAACGCCAGACCCATGAGAGTTCTTTCGCTGATACACTACATAAGCTACGCTTACTACGTTACTGCATGCTGCAGATCTCTCTATGGGTCTGGGACACTTCATGCAAAAATCTGGTGCTCAAATCCTGGCAATTCAGCGCTGGAATCCCAGTGACACCAATCAGACTTTCGTGATCAAGTATAGATAAGCCTTTGACCCGTCAATACGCCCTCAGAACACCAGCTTGGGCGGCGAAGTGGCACAGACTCTATTATGTAGTATGCGGAGCGCAGCGATTCAACATCATATTTGAGTCTGGAGAGAGACTAGTAGATACCTGACAAAGACCTTTTAGGTGGAAACGTTATACCAATACATCACTGTGGGAGCATGGAAAACAGTGTGTAGACATTCTCTTTTTCTACAATTCATGAAGCATAGATGAGAAACGAAGCTAACTGGAAACATCCAGTACATTTATATCTCTTAGACCTGGGGAGATGGAGAGCGAGCGAGAGAGAGAGAGGGAGAGAGAGAGAGATGGAGGGAGAGATAGAGAGAGAGAGGGAGGGAAAGATAGAGAGAGGGAGGGAGGGAGAGAGAGAGAGATGGAGGGAGAGATAGAGAGAGGGAGGGAAAGATAGAGAGAGGGAGGGAGAGAGAGAGAGGTAGAGAAGTTAACAGAGTACACAGGGGCATGCAGGTCCCCAGGGAACGGCCTGTGAGTTAACTGTGTTTGACAAGGGGCAAGCCAGACACCCCCGCCACACACACATGCGCACGCACGATGCACGCTCACACACATGCGCACGCGCACGTGCGCAAGCCTCCATTTCATCACCCTTTTAATTATGGTGGATAGATGACTAGCAAACTGTGTGGTATAATGGTTTGTGTGGATGTGTGTGTCTTTTTTGTTCGGAAAGAGAGAGTGTGTGGGTGGATGGACGTTCAGAGAGATGGTATGAGTTGTTAAAAACCTGTTCCCTGAAGCTTGTTATCAGCTATTTTAGTTTGGTAATGAATAGTGATAATTATCGGTGGTCAATCCTTAGCCTCTCCATATCCTGGATTCTATAATAGAATAGTTACAGAGGGGTACATCTCCATAAGCTACTGATGCATATTATACAGTTAGCTGGACAGGAAGGATAGAGGAAGCCTATAGTGGTAATGAGGCATAAATCAACTCTGCACTGATAAGAGGGTTTGTTTCTGTCACGCGTGCCCCTATTCTCAGCTCAAGACCATGCGTACATGCCTCATTTGGTCGTGGGAGTGGTCTGTGTCCGGTGAAGATCAAGTGTACAGTTGTAAGGAGCTTGGCGATCATTGATGTATAAGGTCATAGTTGGAGAACTCTATCTGAATTCTCTCCATTCTACAGTGCTTATTCTTCGTCACTTTGAGCTATGCCCTTCTGAAACACACAGCGGTTTGGGATGGACAGACGAGGGGACTTTTATCCCGTCTATCAGCTGTGTGGCAGGTGTCAATCAGCTGTGTTATGTCGCCCCCCTCTCTCCGCCCCCTGCTGCCCAAGGCCTGCTGCTGTGTTCTCCCCTATACACATCGGCTTCCAGATGATATATACACACAGGCACACACACACATGCACACACACACACACACACACACACACACACACACACACACACACACACACACACACACAATACTCTCTCACATACACACACACACACACAATACTCTCTCACATACACACACACATACACACACACACACACACAATACTCTCACATACACACACACACACACACACACAAACAAACATACACACACACACAAACATACATACACACACAATACTCTCTCACATACACACACACACAAACACGCACACACAATACTCTCTATCTCACACACACGCACACACAATATTCACAATAAACGCTACACACTCCAATTTTATGGGGGGTGGGAAGTGCCACGTTTCGCAGGTCTGCGTGTGAGTGTGTGTGTCTGTGTGTTCGTCTATGTGGAACTTAGTGAAAAATTAGATACACTCACGCACACACACACACACTCACACCTTATCCTTGCAAAGACATAGTTAGGGAATCAGCCAATAAGATCGCTGGGATTTGCATATATCTTTAGCAAAGATAAGGTGTGCGTGTGAGTATGTGTGTGTGAGTGCGTATATGTGGAACTTAGTGAAAAATTAGACGCACACACACAGACACACACACACGTTCATTTATTCGTTCGTTCACTCGAATGAACGTGTGTGTGTGTCTGTGTGTGTGTGCGTCTAATTTTTCACTAAGTTCCACATAGACGCACTCACACACACACAAACAGGATAGATGGAGGTGAGGATATGGAGGTGTGGTGGGGGAGGGTATAGAATGTGTGTGTGTGTGTGTGTGTGTGTGGTGGGGGAGGGTATAGAATGTGTGTGTGTGTGTGTGTGTGTGTGTGTGTGTGTGTGTGTGTGTGTGTGTGTGTGTGTGGTGGGGGAGGGTATAGAGTGTGTGTGTGTGTGTGTGTGTGGTGGGGGAGGGTATAGAGTGTGTGTGTGTGTGTGTGTGTGTGTGTGTGTGTGGTGGGGGAGGGTATAGAGTGTGTGTGTGTGTGTGTGTGTGTGGTGGGGGAGGGTATAGAGTGTGTGTGTGTGTGTGTGTGTGTGTGTGTGTGTGTGTGTGTGTGTGTGTGTGTGTGTGTGGTGGGGGAGGGTATAGAGTGTGTGTGTGTGTGTGTGTGTGTGTGTGTGCGTGTGTGTGGTGGGGGAGGGTATAGAGTGTGTGTGTGTGTGTGTGTGTGTGTGTGGTGGGGGAGGGTATAGAGTGTGTGTGTGTGTGTGTGTGTGTGTGTGTGGTGGGGGAGGGTATAGAGTGTGTGTGTGTGTGTGTGTGTGTGTGTGTGTGTGTGGTGGGGGAGGGTATAGAGTGTGTGTGTGTGTGTGTGTGTGTGTGTGTGGTGGGGGAGGGTATAGAGTGTGTGTGTGTGTGTGTGTGTGTGTGTGTGTGTGTGGTGGGGGAGGGTATAGAGTGTGTGTGTGTGTGTGTGTGTGTGGTGGGGGAGGGTATAGGCGGCTGAGCCTGTCAGTGGGATGATGGAGGAGGAGGGCGCTAGTAAAGGGCAGATGAGAGAGGCGAGGCGGAACGGGCCAAGGTGGGACCGACACTCTGGGGGCTTCGGGGGTAGGGGGACAGGTTGGGGACAGGCTGTGTGAGGAGGGGGACGGGTTGGGGACAGGCTGTGTGAGGAGGGAGGGAGGAGGAGAGGAGGGAGGGGAGATGGAAGACAGGGCACCATGGGCAGGTGAGTTCTGGCAGTGCTATGGAGGGATTGGGGGGAGGCGTTAGTACTTGGCGTACCTCTAGCCTGGAGGAGACCCAAATTGCTGCCCTGACAGCTGGCGGTCTGACCACAGCGCTGGCATCGGCACGAGGATGAGGCCACCACATGCTCACAGGTCTGGACAGCTAGTCCCTCATCTCCTTTCCAAGACAAACCATTTATTGTAAATGTCAGTGAGAATGTGACCTGTGAGGATAGCGTGGTCTCTAATTGGCTGTATAGTTGGATGTGTCACTGCTGATTGCTGTCATTATACTGTTGACAGATACATGGTGCTAAAATAGAATCAACAGCAGACATGTCAAAGTTAATACAATGAATAAATCTGTGTGTGTGTGTGTGTGCGTGTTCGTACAGTAGCTATCATTAATGCATATCTAGTTTGAGAGGAGGATTGTGACGAACTCTAATTATCCCTGCCAGTGGGTGTCTGCTTGTGTTGGTGTGTGTGTGTGTGTGTGTGTGTGTGTGTGTGTGTGTGTGTGCGCGTGGGTGTGCAATTATGAACACTGGGTAGAAACGGATCCAGGCAGCAACCAAGCGTTTTGGCATCTATTTATTCAACAGTTTCATTGCATACATGAGAATGAGCCTGTAAAGTGAGTAGAGCGAACAAGGGAGAGAAGAGGTCAAACCTCCATCACTGTGTTTTGTACATTTCATAGCAAGCCTCTCTCAGGTCAGCTCAACATCCCATCATGGTCAGGAACCACCATCGTTTACCCGAGAGCTAGACCGAACACTTCTTACAGTAATCTACAACCTACATCCACTATTGATGTGAATCTCCAGCCGTGACTACGGCTGTATGGTCTCATCAGGTCACAGAGATTATGTGCAGTGCTATGTAATAAGTGTAAGGTAATAGGAGTTACTGTAACAAAGCTTTGAAGTAGCTATGCAGCTATGATGTATTTTGCAAGATAGGAATAGACATATTCAAATATTACTGTACATCAGGGTGTTGGGTTAACCAATACATTTTAATGAAGGATGAAGGAAAATATCAGTCTTGTTCAAATGTGGATTTTTTCCTTCTTTTGCTACCAGTATTGTGAACATGATTTCATATGAAAGCAAACCGATATTACTGTAACTGACATCAGCTTTTTTCCCCATTGGGTTTGGTGGTGAAGTCTTTGTGCAGAGCTCCAAAACAAATACTGTTAAAGTAAGTAAAGTTCACTAAAAGCACACATTTTACAAGATTTACATGAATACCAATAGGTTGTAATGGACATAAACAACTCTCTGTTGATTTATTGACTGGTCCAGTGTTGCGGTGGATCATTAAAATCGTATGCTGAATGTACACTTCCAAAGCCCAAACTGTTGTGAAACTGACTATATACAGTATGTGTGTGGGACACAAGCAAAGCCATGACTGTTGTTGGTTGAAACCTGGAGACATCTGGGAACCATGAACATCAAATCAGATGACAGGGGGATTGAGGAAACACTAAATAGCTTTATTAACATTGTGATGATTTGAAACTCAACAAAGAATCCCCATCAGACTGGCAGGGCAAGAAAGTCCCGTTTTAAAGAGGACAACTAACAAATAAAATGACAACTCTAAATGAAACATATTCCTGAGATGCAAAAAATGACAAATGTATCAACAGAAAATACATTGCATGCCATTGTGATGTGCTGTATGTTAGCCGATGTTGATGACACAGTGTAATCAATACAGTATCAAAATTGATCCGATCCTAGTGTCAATAATGCAGAGGACTGAACTGCATGTTTGATTGCATCATGTGTCGTGTATTATCTCTATGCACCGTGTCGTGTGTATGTTCGTAGTGCAAAGATCCAATCATTTGAATTTGAATTGTTGAGTACTGACCCACTGTGTACAGCAGAGGCCTGTGGAGGGTAGGAGGGAAGAACAGCACTGCTCAGGTCAGCTCACTATCACCTCCAATACAGAAAACCAAAGAATAGAAACACAAAGGATTTGAATGAAATGCAAACCTACAGTATGCCAGGCAGGGGGCATTCTTAGAGGGATAATAGGTGGCACAGAAGCTAAGACTTTTCTAAGTTATGTAACACAGACTGAGTGTTGAAGGAACAGCTTGTTGTAGTGGGAGGTGGTAGGACCAGTATTTTCTTGCTGACTAGGAGTCAATGTTCTTAAAGCTTCTATTTTAGCCTGTCAACATAATACAGAATGCAACCAATAACCATTAACACCAAAGTGTCTCATCTTGATCGATGGAGCTGGAATGCGTTGCCGAACTCAATTACACAGACAATATTTAAGTCATAACATGGCTGAATAAGATCCTACAAAAAGTGTAATGTCTCTTAACACAGAATCTCCAGATTGCTGTTTAACTAAACACACAATGATAAGTGGAACAGATATAAGAAACCAAGTAATAAGACCACCGGATTATAATGTCTTCTTCTCTAGAGATGGAGTGTGAAATGATTAGGAGGATCTCTAAACCAGGTCAGTCGGCTGATTCCATTTCGGGACCAGAGGCAGAGATCTGTGTGAACATTCTACGCTACCAAGGACATATATACCAAGGATATTCGATGAAAGTAGGACCAGCTAAGGTGATATGAAAACAATGAGACTGTGACATTTCAGGACTTTTGTACCCATTACATCAACATACCATCAACCTCCCTTGCCTCCAACACAAAGGCAATCACGGTAACTTCAAAGCGCCTTCATTTATTTGAATGCAATGTTTTTCATGATTCAATAGAGAAGCATTTTGGATGTAAACATAATATTAACCTGTATGTTCTGTGTGATTAAGCGGGTGGAATTTGATGCTAACTATTACATGTGGGTTGGATTTGTTTTGCTGGAATTATATACAGCAAAAAATGTAACCAATGTACTGTGTACTCACGGTAGATGAAAATATCTCCTTAATGGCACACGTCAGTTTGATGGTTAAGGCTATTGCAATGTTGTTGTTTTTTACAGTATTCTGGAAAACAGCATATAGAGAAATGTGTGACCAGACATTGTAAAGTAATATGTAGAGATGGATACCATAATGATCAAGAACAATGTGCAATTCTTACATTTTGGATGATGGTAGTTGCTGAAACTTACTGCAGAGTTTCAGGCTAATGGCAACTGGAACATGTGTATTAGATAATAGAATGATTACTACTGGTGAGAGATGAGCCCATTCTGTTGTAGCTCACACAGATTAATTTCAAAACACTACTGCATCTGACACATTTCAGAACAACCAATCTGTTCATCAACACCAAAGCCTTCAGATCTGTAGCATAAAAAGCATGCCACTAAAATTACAAGAACCTGCTAAAATGGGAAAAATAAACATTTCCAGAAGTGGTTCTCCATTAAATATAAAAAAAATCAAATCATTCAAAGATGAAAGCTGGAATGCAAAGAAAGAAAAACGTGCCCAATGTGTTTTTACCAAAGTTTAGTACTTACACAGTATGTACATGCTGCCTCTCTCAAGCTTGCTTTGAAGAAATGAGCAATGACAAATAAAAAGGGAACCATTTGTCTGTCAATAGATAATGGCTAATATACAAATTTGAAGATACCTGTATAAGGGATTTCAAAATCTAACAACAATTTTCACTATTTACCACATTTAACAGACGCAATATACAGCTGAATCCACAGTGGAGCTTAGAACCATATGAACCAAAAATGAAATAAAATACACATTTAATATAAAAACACTGACTAGGTGTATTCAGGTATGAAATATGTTCAATATCCCAAATAAATTATGTATATTGTCTGAATGGAATGAAGGAAAGCCAATTTGTCTCCACTTGTCTGACTAGCTGAGCCATTCCTGAGGCCGTCTATGAGTTATTTTAACAATGGGATCATTTTGTGCTTCTGTATTTGTCTTTGCTATTCAGTTTTTGGGAGGGAGGCAACTGCGCAGGTAAAACAACACTCTCACAATGATTTAAATGCTTAATTCAAGATTCCCATTACAGTAAATACGCTTCATTTGAAAGGATGTCTTCAATAGCTTACAATAGCCATCCGCCTGAACCCAACCTTCACAATGGAAAACTTTTATACAACAGAAATATCAAGACTCTTAAAATACTAGCTTGACTCTCCCAGAGCTCATGGTGAGAATGTGAGGATATTGTAATAATTACTGTCATTGCGAGAGTAATGGTTTAGCTAGGCGTTGGCCTGAACAGTGCAGGAATATACAGACAAAATAACATGGATATACAAAGCAGGTTAGCAAATGATCATACAAGTTTGATTGTGTTCACTTGATATAGCTTTTTCATCCACCATTTCTCTTCTACCTTTTTGGTGTTCAGATATTAGTGTTCATGTTGATAATGTCATCTTTCTGTCTCTGTCTTACTATGAGAAGTTCCTCACCTATACACTAGTCATGTAGAGGATATTCTACACATATCTCACAAGCCTTGCTACAGTGTTACACAAAAACCTTCGTCTTATCTTACAAGTGGCAATTTCTGCAGTACAATTCTATTCAAAGGATAGTGAGGGTTCGATGGAATGAAATCAGGTAAAAGTACCTTAGTGTGAAAGACTATATACTGTATACTGTATATATAAGGCGAAAAAAGCACAAGTCTCATTCAAATTAAAAATATGTAAATTGTATAATCAAGAGCCTAAGCTATGAACTGATGAAGAGGATAAAAAAAACAGAAAGCATTTTACATTGCTACTGACAGACAGTAAATGAAGGCATTGATAGAAGTCCAATGGGTGTCTGTATATTTAGGCACCATGTAAACGTGAGAGGATGTGTCTGTGGAAATGGGAGGATTCATGTGTGTGTGTGTGTGGGGGGGGGGGGGGGGGAGGTGAGAGAGAGAGAGGGGAGGGGGAGTAGACGTAGAAGGTAGTAGTAGAGAAGGGGAAAAAGGAGTTTGAGGTGGTCTCGGGTGGATATGCAGATTCTCAAGATATTTATTTCACAGAGAAAAAGAGAAAGCAAACAAACAACCAGGTGGAGGCAGGCAGATCTCCAGCAGCTAGGAGATGATGCCGCCTGTAAAAACTACAGCTGGGGAAAAGAAGAAGTCGTGAACAGGATGGAGTGATGAGGCAGAATAAAATACAGGACACGTGGAGTTCCCACTCTGCACTCTGCCTGGGGTTTCCTAGGTGACGCAGCAGGGGCAGTGGACAGCGACATAGAGAGAGAGAGAGAGCGAGAGAGTGAGAGAGAGAGAGAGAGGTGGGGGGATAGCTACAGGGAGGGAGCGGGAGATAGATACAGAGAGAGAGAGAGAGAGAGAGAGAGAGGTGGGATAGAGAGAGAGAGAGAGAGAGAGAGAGGGAGCAGCATAGTGCTCTTTGCAGTCTAAATGAAGTACTCTTTCTTTTCCTCTGCGTGTGCGTGGTTGCCCTCGGCGTTGATGATGGCTGTGTCTGCGTCCGGTGCATCGTCTGCCCCTTTTGCCTCGTTCGTCAAATATGTTCCTATGGAGACACGAAGACATAAGACTAGCTCAAAACCTAGTAAATGGCTGAGCCATACGAGGGTGCAAAACTGTGAATTCCTGGATATCAATGTGCAGAGACCAAACGGAGAACTTGATTGGAGACAACTGGTGAAAATGGCAACCAGTGATGTACAGTTGCTTCATCACATGTGCGAAATTCGACCAATGGTGCAACTTCATCACTCAGTCTCTCAGTCAGTCACTCAATCACAGACATTTGCGTTTGTTGCGGTCCAGCCCAAAAAAAACATGTTTGTGCTGCGAAAAACCCAGTGAACCCAATCATAGAACATGATTTGTGTGAGTCCCTGTGGAGAATTGCCTGTCTCAGATGTGCTCCTGTGAAGAAACCAAACCACATCTCGCTACTCAGAGCAGCGGTGTCAGTAGACTGACAATGGGCAAGATGGCTACTGAAGAGGAGAACTCCATTCCCTAAGAGGAGACAGTATGGACACACAGAGCTGGGTCTGGTGTGGTCCTTATCGGAACTTTACGATGATACATCTCCCCGCTAGGCACCTTTACTGGTGACAGACAAGCTGGTGACTGGTGTGTCAACAGTAAAGGCTGTGGGGACGTTTATTGGTCGTTTAACGAAGGCCTTACCTTTATGCCTGGCCAGGTACCGCCCCAGAACGATGATCAAACACAAGGTGACGAAGACCACAACGGCCACAATTCCTCCAATCAGAGCATGGTCTGGGCCATGTGGTCCTAGCGCATTGGGATCTGGAGAGAGAGAGAGAGAGAGAGAGGGAGAGAGGGAGGGGGGGGATGTGGAGGAGTCAGGGAGAAGAGATTGTGACAGTGACAGACATGAGAAAAGAGAGAAGAGAGAGAGAGAGAAAGAGGAGAGATTATTTCCTGCTCCTTGGTGCTGATAAGCATTCTGAGGTGCTGTCATTTGGTGCCTCTCCACCTCCTGCAGTCAGAGCAGCCCGCGAGGAATAATGAAATTCAGACAGGCTGACATTGCACTGACACGCAGGAGAGAGCACACACGCACAAACGCACGCACGCACACACGCACACACACACACACACACATGCAAAATGAAGGAAAATAGAATGTAAAGGCAAAAAGGAGGGAGAGTGAATTATTCAGCGGCCCCCCGTAGGCCCCCAGACATGTGAACCAGGGCGGAGGAACACGGTAAAGAAATCATCACATGGAAAATGTCAATAAAATAAAAACTGATTTTTGATTCCGCTGTATCTTAGTCACAGAGAGGGTCTGTTGGTAAAGTGAAGTAACAGGGTGCTTCCGGAAGCTTCTGGAAGCTCTGAAAGGAACAGGAGATCTAGCTGTGGAACCAGGAACATGGCGTTCGTCTCCAGAGGGAGGAACCTGCCAGGGCCCAATCCCAATAATGCGCCAGAGTCCTCCTTCCTGTGCGCTTTCCCTCGTGGCCTTGTTCCAATACCTTTTTTTCACACCCCACACAATTAGTGAAAGCGTTATTTATGTGTAAAGAAGAGGAAAAGGTAAATAAATAATAACAATTCATTTGATCTATAAAGCACTTTTCACTGTCAGACAAACTCAAAGGGCTGACAATGAAATGAAATGAAGGTAGAGACAATAGAAAATAGAAGAGACTGAAACAGGCAGACAGAAGGAGAAAATGAGAGGAAGAAGACAGAGAAGAAAGACAAATGGAAAAAGCAAGAATGAAAGATGGAAAATGAACAAGAGACAGTGATACATGTAACTGCCATGTACCCAGCTGAGCAGAGACAGAGGGGGAAGATGGAGGCAGGGAGGGAGGGATGGAGGGAGAGGTGTAGAGAGGGACAGATAATGAAATGGCCTGTATTATTCATATCGGTCTGAGAGTGGAGAAATTAGCTCTGGTCTCTTCATCCTTCAGCTCTGAATGGCACTGAACAGGTGATTGAGTGTGTGTGCGCGTGCGTGTGTGTTTGCGTCTGTGTGTGTGCATGCATCTGTGTGTGTGTGCGCCTCTGTGTGTGTGTGTGCGTGCGTGCGCGTCTGTGTGTGCGCGCGTGTGTGTGTTTGCGTCTGTGTGTGTGCATGCATCTGTGTGTGTGTGCGCCTCTGTGTGTGTGTGTGCGTGCGTGCGCGTCTGTGTGTGCGCGTGAGCGTGTGTGTGTGTGTGTAACATGTAGTGCGCAGACCATTAACACTGTGGCCTTGGCACGGCTATTCAGGAAGGCATGGTCGGGTCACAGCAGAGCTGGAAGAATGATCCAGCAGGAGACAGACCGATGGGGGGGTGGACAGAACGGTCAGAGGCCCTCTGGCTTCCAGCTTCTTTTAATCTCTCTCTCTCCAGCTTCTTTTAATCTATCGCTCTCTCTCTCTCTCTCTCTCTCTTTCTATCTCTCTCTTTCTATCTCTCTCTCTCTCTCTCTCCCTCTCTCTCTTTCTATCTCTCTCTCTCTCCCTCTCTTTCTCTCTCTCTCTCTCTCTCTCTCTCTCTCTCTCTCTTTCTCTTTCTATCTCTCTCTCTCTCCCTCTCTCTCTCTCTCTCTCTCTCTCTCTCTCTCCCTCTCCCTCTCCCTCTCCCTCTCCCTCCCTCCCTCTCTCTCCTCACCAGGGCGCAGCCCGGAGGCGGAGCGTCTGTAGCCGACTGATTCATACCGGTCACGGGCGGCGAGCGGGAGGCGCGTGGGAGTCAGGGTGCGTTATGCGGCGCGCGGCACATCGCTACGGCAACGCAGGCCAACCGAAAACCAATATGGCTACTGTTCCTTTTGAGCTCTGCATATATGAATGTAAACAACAACAACGCTTGAATGTATAATTAACACAAGGTGTTAAGGTGCTTTGGCTCCTACTGGAACGTTACCTAGCTAGCGTGAATATACGTTTCTTTTGTTGTTGGCGATATAGTAGTCTGTTTCCACTCCATAATGTTCAGGTGGAGTTAGGCGGATTAACCTGGCTCATCACAAGATTGGTTGCGTTGCAGGCCTAATCCGCCATTCTTTGCGCTCGTCTATGACTCCCCCTGGAACACCCCCCCCACACACACACCTTTCTCTCTCTCTCTCTCTCTCTCTCTTCCTCTCATCCTCTCGACTCTCTCAGACCAGGCGGGAGTGAGAGGAACAGCTGGCTTGATCTCGCTCCATAACCCCTCCACGGGCTGAGTGACCCGGCTGTCACACTTGACCGCCGACCCGCGGACACGCATGCACACGCGGTGTGGTCTCGGCGCCGTGGTCCTGCTCAGCCAGCCGTGTGAAGGACTATAGAGGGATGCTGGCCTTCCACCAGCCAGCTGGGTCCAACACGCACTTATTTCAATACTCCTGCCTGCTGTACTTGGATCCACACGAGCTCGTGACTGCTCTACCTGTCTCTGCCTGTATGTCTGTCTGCCTGTCTGTCTGCGTGGCTGTCTGTTTATCTGCTGTGCACGTTCAAGGACAAAGAGAGAGAGAGAGAGAGATAGAGAGAGAGAAGGAGAGGGAGAGAGAGAGGGAGAGAGAGAGAGAGGGAGAGTGCGAGAGAGAGAGAGATAGAGAGAGTGCGAGAGAGAGAGTGTGAGAGAGAGAGAGCGAGAGAGAATGCGAGAGAGAGAGTGCGAGAGAGAGAGAGTGCGAGAGAGAGAGAGAGAATGCGAGAGAGAGAGAGTGCGAGAGAGAGAGAGTGCGAGAGAGAGAGAGAGAATGCGAGAGAGAGAGAGAGTGCGAGAGAGAGAGAGAGAGAAAGGGAGAGAACAGAAAAAGACAAAGACAAAGTGACAGATAAAATGAGAGGTTTCGGTGAAATCGGGGCGAGAGGGAGTAGAGGGAGGGAGGCGAGGCTACTGATACAGTTCGCTCGCTCCAGAACACATTATATTTTAATAAGGCCACAGACATTCTTCTCTGTATGATTTAATATTGGAGCCCGGCAGTGCAAACTCCTCTTTTAATATTTATTATGCTCTCCTAGCTGCCTGGCCTCGTGAGTTTAGCTCCTTTAATAAATTAAACAGGTTCAGGGCAGCTGTGAAACGCGCCGCACCCCTCGCTTGCCCCACTGAACAATAACTGTCATCCCCTAAAGCCTCCTGTACCTACAGTTCACCTCCTCCTCATGACCGTTTCACACAGAACAACAGAGAGACCCAGTGTGGATGGGATTTATGTTTTTTATCACCAAAATTGACAGTTACAAGGTTATCACCCGACAGCGACAATATGTAGCTACTGTATCTATATGTAGTCCCATCTGCCTCCGAGTGTATCGAACGGCGCCATCTCACCAGGACAAATCCCTGGTTTAAATGTATCTGAATGCCGATAATGATGAATTGTAACCGTGCTGCTGTATGAAGGAGCTGCTGTGCCGAGGGTTGAATCCTCAGCGCCTCCTCCTCCTACAGCAAAGAGCTGCGTCTCCATGTGGGCCACTGACAGCTGAGGTGGTCCCTCGCTCAGAAAGGATGTTTGAGGCGCTGGTGAAAAGCCAGCGAGCAGCTATACAGAAGGACACTGTACGTAAGTGAGTGGAGAGAGAGGAGGTCTCAGTACGCGATAAAGAAAAGAGTGTCCTTTTTTGTATTTCGTTTCATATGAACCTTTTATGTGTTGCACTTTGTCTTGATGTTTTTAACGTCTCATGTAAAGCACTTTGAATTGCCTTGTTGCTGAAAGGTGCTCTACAAATAAACTTGCCTTGCCTTGCGTGTAGGCGTTCTAACTGCGCGTGACAGCGACACACCGCTAGCCGGCTCTACAGAGCCACAGCAGGACGTCAGAGGAGATCAGACACCTGAGATGAGCAGCGCTGGACATCAGAGAACCTTCAGTTCAGTGACTTGTGTTCTCTTTTCTAATGAGCGGAACGAGGGTAAAGCAAACGATCCTCAGAGGCTGAGGGGTTCCTATCAGCTGATAGGGGGGGAGCAGTGAGACGGGGATGAGCTTATTAGCGAGATATTAGTTCAAGAAAAAAAGCTCAATTTTCTAATCAAGAGCCCAGCTGGAGAGGGGGGCCGACGCCGTGGGAGACCTCTGCATGGGGGGAGTGATGGACAGGGACCCCGGGTGGAGCAACGGGGGGAGTTAAACTCACGCAGAGTCAAACGTGCGCACGTGTGTACACGCACATACACGCACACACACATGCGCAGGAGCGCACATGGATTCCGGTACACATATATACACACACAGACACACACACACTCGCACCACGCGTGTGCTCCAGTGCACACACACACACACAATCATGGTATTACCACTATTACCATTGTCCACAGTGTCTGTTAGAATCTAGACAGTGGACATTCCTCGTGCCTCTGTGGGCTCAGCCACAGGACTGACCAAGGGACCGACCAAGGGACCGACCAAGGGACCGACCAAGGGACAGACCAAGGGACCGACCAAGGGACCGACCAAGGGACCGACCAAGGGACCGACCAAGGGACCGACCAAGGGACCGACCAAGGGACTGACCAAGGGACCGACCAAGGGACCGACCAAGGGACTGACCAAGGGACTGGGTGTGAGCAGCATGTTAAATTGACCATCTCATTAAATGTGTGCCTGAGATCATATCATATAAGCGCAGTCTTTACAAGGCCACTACATGGCTCTCTCTCTTTCTCTCTTCTCTCTCTCTCTTTACTCTCTCTCTCTTCTCCTTCTCTCTCTCTTCTCCTTCTCTCTCTCTCTTTCTCTCTTCTCTCTCTCTTTTCTCTCTCTCGCTCCCTCTCTTCTCTCCCTCTCTCTCTTCTCCTTCTCTCTTCTCTCTCTCTCTTCTCCTTCTCTCTCTCACTCCCTCTCTTCTCTCCCTCTCTCTCCTCTCTTCTCTCTCTTTCTTTCTCTCTTCTCTCCTCTCTCTCCTCTCTCTTCTCTCTCTTCTCTCTTCTCTCTTCTCTCTCTCCACCCCCCGCTCTCAGCTCAGTGATGATTGGAATTCTGCCCTTACACCTGAAAGTATCCTTTCATCCATTTGGAGCAGAGAAAAGCCTTTTTTTCTTGTTCTCCTTCGTCTAGGATATGGGCTCATGAATCATAGAGCTCAGTGGATCAGATCAATAAAGCACCAGTGGCCTTACCAATGGGCTGTTAGTGCTGCCTCGTGCCTTTGTGTGTGTGTGTGTGTGTGTGTGTGTACAGTATGTGTGTGTGTACGTGCGTGGTTCAGAGAGAGAGCGTGAGAGAGAGACAGACTGACAGAGATACAGATAGAGATATAGACAGACAGACAGACAGACAGACAGAAACACACACACACACAGGTACAGTACATTGTGTTAAGTTTAGTCAAGACCTGATGTTTGTCCATATTTCAGATGATGTTATAATTCTCCATGGCTATTTGTTAGACTTACACTTACAGAGAAGTGGTACACACCGAAATTTGACATCATGTCTGATCGCTGCTGGAAATGGAAATCACAAACTTGCAGTTTCACATTACCATATATACATATATATATATATATATATATAGAGAGAGAGAGAGAGAGAGAGAGAGAGAGAGAGAGAGATAGATAGATATAGATATAGATATCCATATCTTGTTGAGCGTGGTCCCACTGGTTGTTACAGTGAGCAGATAAACTCAGGCTGCAGCCTAGCCAGGTCAATAAGTCAATTACAATTCCAATTTTTTGGCTGAGGTTGGAAATTCAGCAATTTGCCTCTAATGCATGAGCTGGCACTGCAGCCAAGAACTAGGGATCCTGGGAGACACCCACACAGGGGTAGGAGAGACAACCGAGGGCGTAGTCACTCACTCACACACACACACACGCCCGCACGCACGCACACACCTCTTTTCACACATAAACTAGGAATGGTGCTCAGAGAGCACAGACCTCCGCCCATGAATGCATTCCGTGGTTCTGTGTGTGCGCACGTGTGTGCGCACGTGAGTGCGAGCAGTTTGGTAATGCAGCATTTGTTAGGAGAGCTTTATGCCAGTCCAATGTGTCTCTTTTGACCTTCCCATATCAAGATATGACCGTTTCAAGTACCCCTATTGAAAATTAATGGTTAAAATGGTAAAATTACTTTTTCGCTCCCCAAGTCCAGAAAATGAATGGAGGTGAATGGCCGGCCATGTTTGGGAAGCTCATGGACCCACCCCGTGATTCAGATACACTCCAGAGTTGAATGTGTTGTTAGTTAACCCAAGCTACACCCCTCCATCGAGTTTCATGAAAACAAGGGCGTCGTTTTGATTTGAGCTTTGGTGGGGACATAAGCAATGCGAGCCCACGTTAGCGTGAGCCTAGTCTCGGAGCCAGACTCTCTACGAAGGAGAGAGTCTCGACTTCAGCCGCTTAGAATTTGTAAAAGGAAGTTCTTAAAAAACGCATCACTTCCGGTTCGGACTGTCTACTACTCTCTACGGAATGTTGACAGGATATCCGCCCGTTTTTTCCCTCCAACTTCCTTCAACAAAATGTCAGCGCCTGAATACCAGACGTAGTAGACAATCCGGACCGGAAGTCGACTAGCACGAGACGAAAATTGTGGGCACTTATTTATAAAATAAAAATGCATAAATAGTGTTTTAAGCTAAACAATCAGATCAGATTATCTTGATGACTGGTTTAATTAACCTCCTGAACTGATGCATTTGGTCTACTTGTGCACTTGCTGCATAGAAAATGATAGCCTTCCCTCATTATGCTATTATTCTAGCTCACCTGTGACCCTGCAACTCCACCTTCCTCTCCTCTCTCTGAGCCCCCTGGCAGGACTGCTTCTGTCACCTGCACATTGATACATGTTTTTATTATTGTTGACTCTGGCAATTAAGAAAGCGTGTTCTTTGAGCTGACTTACAGTACACTTTGACTTGGTGCTTTAAAATAGCTCCTGATGTCCACTTTTTTTCTTTTGGCTGCTGCTATCTGGACTAACGTTAGCTAAGCACACACATAGACACACGCGCGCGCACACACACACACACACACACACTCACAGACACGCACACACACACGGCTCAGTGTTACAGACCCATGGGGATTCGATGGGGTTAACTTAGCTAGTTCTGTGTCTCACGTTTAGCCAGCCCAATTGACACATATAATCGTGCCGTAGCCTTTTGAAAATGTAGATGCACACAATGAAGATACACAGGCGTTTCCTTCAATCTACATGCACATGTAGCACTAACTAGCTAGCTAACATTAACATTATCATTCTCTGAGGTTTGGCAAGTGAAAATACATTCTGATTTAACGTAATGTTAGCTAACGTTAGCTAACATTAGCTAGCAGCTACTTTAATCTTGCTAACGTTAACCTGAACAATCGTGCTGTTAGGAGAGGCATCCCTCTCATTAAAGTAATGCACTTATTAGTATCCTAACATAAATATATTTCCAATATAAAGCAAAATAAACTACAACTCACTTTCTACTCACGCATTCGGCATCGGCATTGATCTCATTACGTTACGACTTCCAAACTCCAAACCCGCCCAATTGCCTAACGACTTGTTGCGAGACAACCAAACGAATGGGAGGGGTGTGGATACTATTGGTCGTGGTAAATAAGCAAGAAACAACCAGCCATTCATATTAGCGGGTATTGGTTAGGGAGGTTAGGGATTTTTATTGGTTGGTGGTGGGGACAATTCAGTACTCGCTGGATATTGGTGGGGACATGTCCCTGCGTCCAACCCCAAATCTACGGCCATGCATGAAAATCAGTCTGGTAGTTTTAGCATAAACCTGGTCTGAAAAAATGAATGGAGGTGAATGGCCGGCCATGTTTGGGCGGCTCGTGGACCCACCCCGTGATTCGGATCCGCTCCAACATTTAATGGGTTCTAAACTGGCCCATACTAAGTCCCTCCACCGAGTTTCATGAAAATCGGTCTGGTAGTTTCTGTTAACAAACAAACAAACAAACACACAAACAAACAAACAAACCAGGAAAGGGCTCGTGGAACTGCCCTGTGATTTGGATCTGCTCCAAAATTGAATTTCGGGAAAATCTGTCTAGTAGTTTTGGCGTAATCCTTCTAACAGATGAACAAACGAAGAAAACACAAAATACAAACAAACACATCACCTAAAACATTACCTCTCGCCCTGCGCTGTCACTGTTAAAAATTGCAGATCGGAGGTACGCACACACACACATGGGTGACAGCAGGGAGTTGGAGAGTGTGTGTGTGTGTGTGTGTGTATGTGCGTGTGTGTGTGTGGTACCCTGCTCTGGGTCTGAGTTAATTAGATTCTGAACAAATGACTTCTGCTAATTATTCAATAAAGCTGTCCCGTATAGCAGGGCATGGCTTGATTATCTAGCCCCCCATGTGGCCCAGCCTGCCACCCCCCCCCCCCCCCTCCACACACACACACACACACACACACACACACACACACACACACACACACACATCATAGAAGTACAGGGGAATCAGTACAGTGTGACATTTAACAAATGCCCAATGTAGTAACTCAGTCCAATCAATCAATGACTCCACAAGTGATTGATGATGGATGTTGATTTGATCATTTCAAATATACTCAACTAATAAGGCTACCCAGACTGGGGAGTTTCCAGAAGTATCCACTCATCACCTTTCTAGGAACCGTCCGATCTCTGACCTAGATCTTGTCCTTCTACAGTATTAGAGCCAGTAAGGGACGATAGGTTTGCCCTTATAGATGCTGCTTTTAGATTAGTTCTGTACAATGGCCCTTCTTGTTCAGGTAGGTGTTCAGATCAGGGTAAACTGACTCTGGACCAGTGCCTAGAGGTCTACTGTACTTAGTTCTGCTGGAGGAAAATGGCTGCCTTGGAAACAATGACATCACCACCCAAATAAGCATCATTCCCTAGGGAGAGAAGTGAATAGAATAAAAAAAATAAAAATAATTTCAACAAATTGGACCTCCTCCCCTGTGTGTGTGTGTGTGTGTGTGTGTGTGTGTGTGTGTGTGTGTGCGCGCACGTGTGTGTGCATGTATGTATGTGCGTATTAGAGGATTACATACAGTAGAGTGTTCTCTTCTGCTAAGAAAGATGAATAAATGAACGGAGGAACATTTACAGGTTATTCATAACAGGCGCTCCAGGATGTAATGGTTCCTCTGGTTCTGTGTGGCGCTCTTGTCCCAGACCGTCCCCATAACTCTTCCCAGAAGCGCCTTAATGTGACAGCTCATCAATAACCGCGCCTCGCACCTAAGTGGGAGGACCTTTGCGGTCGGTTTTAATTCTTCCCTCGTTCCTTCGCTTTTCAAGGAGAGTGGGATGGAGCGATGGACGGGGGGGGACGGGGGGGGGACAAGACCCTCGGGGTCTGTTGTCTCAATATTTAACTGTCCCCTCCCTCCTTCCTCTCGGGATAACCTAGCCTTTTCCATTTAACCACAGCGGCAGCTTCGCCGTCCACAGCTGGACCCTCTAGAGAGTCCCCCCCCCCCTGTCGCCTGCATCTCCCCTCCGTTACGAGCGGACCGATGCGAACGCGTCGCTCCCTCTCAGCCCTGTGCCTATTGAGCTCTGGCGAAAGGGCCGTGGTGCAGGTCTACGGGTCAGACAGTTCCACACACAGAGACGCCACGCCCGTTCGGCGGGTCATTTTGAGAGAGGGAGCACCGAGGGCATGTTAGCGGTCACGCATGTTAGCGGTCGCGGACATGTTAGCGGTCACGCATGTTAGCGGTCGAGGGCATGTTAGCGGTTACGCATGTTAGCGGTCGAGGACATGTTAGCGGTCAAGGGCATGTTAGCGGTCGAGGGCATGTTAGTGGTCATGCATGTTAGGGGTCGAGGACATGTTAGCGGTCATGCATGTTAGCGGTCATGCATGTTAGCGGTCGAGGACATGTTAGCGGTCACGCATGTTAGCGGTCGAGGACATGTTAGCGGTCACGCATGTTAGCGGTCGAGGGCATGTTAGCGGTCGAGGGCATGTTAGCGGTCGAGGACATGTTAGCGGTTGAGGCCATGTTAGCGGTCACGCATGTTAGCGGTCGAGGGCATGTTAGCGGTCGAGGGCATGTTAGCGGTCGAGGACATGTTAGCGGTCGAGGACATGTTAGCGGTCACGCATGTTAGCGGTCGAGGGCATGTTAGCGGTCGAGGGCATGTTAGCGGTCGAGGACATGTTAGCGGTCGAGGGCATGTTAGCGGTCACGCATGTTAGCGGTCGCGGACATGTTAGCGGTCACGCATGTTAGCGGTCGAGGGCATGTTAGCGGTTACGCATGTTAGCGGTCGAGGACATGTTAGCGGTCAAGGGCATGTTAGCGGTCGAGGGCATGTTAGTGGTCATGCATGTTAGGGGTCGAGGACATGTTAGCGGTCATGCATGTTAGCGGTCATGCATGTTAGCGGTCGAGGACATGTTAGCGGTCACGCATGTTAGCGGTCGAGGACATGTTAGCGGTCACGCATGTTAGCGGTCGAGGGCATGTTAGCGGTCGAGGGCATGTTAGCGGTCGAGGACATGTTAGCGGTTGAGGCCATGTTAGCGGTCACGCATGTTAGCGGTCGAGGGCATGTTAGCGGTCGAGGGCATGTTAGCGGTCGAGGACATGTTAGCGGTCGAGGACATGTTAGCGGTCACGCATGTTAGCGGTCGAGGGCATGTTAGCGGTCGAGGGCATGTTAGCGGTCGAGGACATGTTAGCGGCCGAGGGCATGTTAGCGGTCGAGGGCATGTTAGCGGTCAAGGACATGTTAGCGGTCGAGGGCATGTTAGCGGTCGAGGGTATGTTAGCGGTCAAGGACATGTTAGCGGTCGAGGGCATGTTAGCGGTCAAGGACATGTTAGCGGTCGAGGGCATGTTAGCGGTCGAGGCCATGTTAGCGGTCGAGGACATGTTAGCGGTCGAGGACATGTTAGCGGTCGAGGGCATGTTAATGGTCGAGGCCATGTTAGCGGTCAAGGGCATGTTAGCGGTCAAGGACATGTTAGCGGTCGAGGGCATGTTAGCGGTCAAGGACATGTTAGCGGTCGAGGGCATGTTAGCGGTCGAGGCCATGTTAGCGGTCGAGGACATGTTAGCGGTCGAGGGTATGTTAGCGGTCAAGGAAATGTTAGCGGTCGAGGACATGTTAGCGGTTGAGGACATGTTAATGGTCGAGGGCATGTTAGCGGTTGGGGGCATGTTAACGGTCAAGGACATGTTAGCGGTCACGCATGTTAGCGGTCGAGGGCATGTTAGCGGTCGAGGGCATGTTAGCGGTCGAGGGCATATTAGCGGTCGAGGACATGTTAGCGGCCGAGGGCATGTTAGCGGTTGAGGGCATGTTAACGGTCACTGATTACAGCTGTTCATCTGATGGAGACTGGTCCTGCTGGGGTTGGGGCACTTCAAAAGAATATCTTAACTGCCTTGTACTTAAAACACACATGAAAAGGGAAACTTTAACTGCAACCGAAACTTTAAAATCCTACAGTGCTAAGGGTGATCTTTATACGAGACCTTAAAACCAAACCACCTCTGGCTACACTCTGGTAGACAAGGCTGTGCTCCATGGTAGCACAAGCAGCTCTTTGTATTTGGTAGGCTGTGTGTGATGTTTCATAATAGACAAATAGACAAAAATGGCTCTGTATTGCCAAGGTAACCTCCATTCTATTCTCCAATATTAGTCTATTGGAGTTCTTCGGGCAGGAAATGACCGGAACAATGTGGCCATAACTCCTATGTTCAGCACGGCAACTGAGAATCTGAAGGTCGAGAGGTTTCTAGGTTTACTCCTCCTTTTATTTCCATTTTCTTTCTTTCAGCGCTGCAAAGCACTTATGGGTCTAGGAAAAAGAAATCTCTCCCGCAGAGGAAGACCCGATTTTATTTCCGTGCTTTCGTTTCTGCAGACTGTGACACTAGGCATGACTAATCGCCATCGCCTTCGCAGAGGCCCTTTCTCTTGGGCGGTATCTGCCGGAAGAAGCTGGCCAGAGGAGCGCTGATTATGAAAAGTAAGTCGTAAATATTTTAAACCCCCCAGAAACCCTTGTGCTTTATTCAACCTTTCAGCTTCAGAAGGTCAAAGCTAATTTGCAAGCCATAAAAATGCATTTGGCAGATTTTACAGGGAGCAGAGAGGGGAGGAGGAGAAATGGAAGAAGGACGGGGGGGGGGGTGGTGGGGGGCATTGATGACATCGTAAGGCCCTCGTGATACTCTGTGGAAGAGTTATTATAGCCATTAAGAATGGCAGAGCAGAGAGAGAGAGAGAGAGAGAGAGAGTCATACCCCAGATAGTCACATTGCAAAGTAAGGCAATAGAGGTAGTGTCATCATATTTAGGGTTTAATCTCGACGAAACATTGCCTTTTAAGTTTGAATTATGGCAATATCCTGTATATGCATAGCTAAAAGTCTTACTTGGTACAGTATACTAGACATAGTATACCATGGAACTCTAAGGTTTGTTACTAACATAAGATCCCTTACCCATCACTGTACCCTGTATCAGTTAGCAGAATGGAAAAATATTTTTTACATATTTGTGTATAAGGTGATCTTGGGTCAGCTACCAACATATCTGAACATGTTACTCAGCTTACCAAAACATGGAAATTCCAGGTTAAGATCACAACATTAGATATTATACAATGTTCCAAACACAAGAACAGATTTTGGTAAAATGGCTTTTAAACTATTCTGCCCCATCATTGTGGAAAATTTTGCAAAATGACCTGAAACATAATAATTTTATACTACACTGTAAAACCTTACAGTGTAACTTAATGAAAGAGTAAGTCAACTTAAATTAAAAATAGCCGAAAGTTGAAATGACTTAAGTCTTTAAAGTACGCTGAACTCATTAGAGATATTTTGAGTTAATAACTCAAACAATTCAAGTTTGAATAGCGATTAATTTATTACAGTGAGTTACATTCACTATCTTTGTTTACGTGAGCTCCACTTATCAGGCCAAACATTGCATGTCACGTGACTACTGACGTAACCAAACTTTGGTATTTAACCTTAGCCTCGCGTCACCAGTCTCTCCTTAACCTTGAACTTCAAGACGCCATTGGAAATGTGTGGTAGGTAAGAAATATAACATGACCGTGCATACCTAGTCTATATATTTACAACACAGTTACACCATATGTTATTTTAATATGACTAATTACTTATAAACGAACGTTTATCGCTTGACAGTTGATATTTTCTTAGCTAGTGACAGAAATTGTCAGTCATTATCCCACAGTCTTTGCTAGTAACGTTAGTGCTAGCTAACGTTCGCTAGCTGAGTTAGCAAGTGTGAATGTCAATTGCTAGTATTCATTTGAAGTCTCTTGTCTCTTTGACATTTTTACTTAAACTTATGCCGATATACCATATATTATGTTTTTACTGAACTGTATCAGAGTTCATTTGATGAGATTTATGAAGGATGGTGAAGAGTGCCAATGGATTGTTTGAGATTCGTGAGGGTCGGGTCGACCAGTGATGGCTACACTAGCAAACGAAATCTGATCTGAATCTCTACCATCCTACAGAAATGACATAAAATTGTTGCATAGATGTCAATATTTTACTTGTTTTTGGTCATCCACTGTCTGAAGGTATTTGATGTGTGTATGTGCAGTTAAATGATTTTGGGCATTGGACCTCATTTGCAAGTTAGCCAGTATGCTATTTATCAGTTTTCAACCAGTTTCATCCAGTCGCTCTAGTTGCAGAATTTAAGTGAATGGTATACTTGGCTAGTCACTAAACTATCTTAACCACTCCACAGTGCACCAAAAGCAAATAAAATATGCTACCAGTCTATTGATCTGAATTTGTGTGTTGATAGTATTCTATCCTTGAATAGCTTTACTTTTTGGGGAACTAGTTTCTTGGTGAGAGTACCATCTTCGAGAGCTGTGTAAAGGCCTGCTGCTCTGCCCTCGACTACTGCTTCTGGCTGCTCTGCCCACGACTACTCCTTCTGGCTGCTCATCTGCCCATGAGTACTGCTACTGGCTGCTCATCTGGCTGCTCATCTGTGCACGCCTCCTCGTTAACAAAGGTAGGGGACAGACCGCAACACACTGCATGTGTGCTTGCTCACTCACTCACTCACTCACTCACTCACTCACTCACTCACTCACTCACTCACTCACTCACTCACTCACTCACTCACTAACTCACTAACTCAGTGTGTGTGTATGTGTGCGTTGCAGATTCAGAGTAACGTCTTCGAGAGCTGTGTAAAGGCCTGCTGCTCTGCCCACGAGTACTGCTTCTGGCTGCTCTGCCCACGAGTACTGCTTCTGGCTGCTCTGCCCACGAGTACTGCTTCTGGCTGTTCTGCCCACGAGTACTGCTTCTGGCTGCTCTGCCCACGAGTACTGCTTCTGGCTGTTCTGCCCACGAGTACTGCTTCTGGCTGCTCTGCCCACGAGTACTGCTTCTGGCTGCTCTGCCCACGAGTACTGCTTCTGGCTGCTCATCTGTGCACGCCTCCTTGTTAACAAATAGTAGACCAGGTGCTCTAACTATACTACTGTACCTTTCCCCATTTTGGATGGCAGTTGGTATTTGATGTTTTCTCTGTTATGATGGGCTATACTGTGTTTTTGTTCTGTGAGGTTGTTGCTCGTTTGTTTTATTTCTACTTCACAATAACAGAATGTGATGTAAGCAACAGCAGACACCAGCTGAATTCAATTTTGTGATAAACAGTAAAGTCATTATTGGTCGAATTTGTATTTTGATGGAATTCAAGCCACATTTTTGCGAATAAAATTGCTTTTATCCATTTGTGATGTGTCCTGCTAAATTATTTGAGTTTGGGCAAATTAAGTTATTTAAGGCAGCTTGTGTACTTCAACAATTTACAATATTAAGTAGGTAACACTTGAATTAAAGAAGTGTTGTTAAGATGGTTCATTTGAGTTGTCTTACATAATTCTCATTCATTACCATAACTTGACTTAAATGAGTATGAAACAGATAGTTAATATGAGTAGTCTAAACTAATAATGGTGAATGTAATGAGTATAGTGTACTTGATTCCTTCAAGTTACCAAAACACAAAATACTCTTGTACATTCAACTCAGTTGGTTGAATAATTCAGAATTGAATGTTTTAAGTTAATAAACTCAAATTGTTCAAGGCAGCCTGTGTACAAGATTGATTTGAGTTACATTAACTTGGCAGGTTTTACAGTATAATTGATTATTTTTACGGCCAGATTGGAGAGCTGTTCACATCAGGTGGCATTGCCCATCTTTGGTCGCAGGCTCAAAACTCATCTCTTCAAGAAGTACTACAACAATCCTCCCACCTAAGCACTTATTATATTATATTGCACTGTACTTTAGATTGTGATTCTTGCACTTTGCCTTCAGCACTAGATTATGCTCTTAGTCACTTGTTTGTTTTAGAAAGAAGATGCACTTGTGAGTTCTGGCAAGTAGTAGTACATTGGCTCTTCCTACGTTAAATGCAATTATTGTTAGTCGCTTTGGATAAAAGCGTCTGCTAAATGACTGTAATGTAATGTAATGTAATGTAATGTAATATAATGCATTGTGCTCGGAGACAATGCGGATTCTGGTCCTTGTTAAAAGTTGCATACCCTTTTACTAATGTAAAAATGATTTGTCTAATCTCTTTATTGTCTTATTGTATTTCATAGTTTTAATGACTGTAGTGGAAATAAATCTGATCGAAAGCAAAAGGATTTGGTTCGCTCAAAGAGGTCAAGTCTGATTTATTAAGAAAACATACGAGCGCAAGGACTTCAGGATAACGCACGTGAGTGGTTCATCCAACAGAAGTGAAACAGTCTGGTGTTGCGCGGCCTTATATTCAAGCAATACACGGATGTGACGCTTCCAGAGAGTTGATTGGCTAACCCATCTGTACACGTCATAATAAATGGCAGACATCATCGTGGTTGAGAGTTCAGACACGTGAAACGAAAGTCTGGGGTGTGTCCCCCCCTGGAGATGCCTTCCTTTAATGATAAAACGACGGCAGGGGTGTTTATCATTACCGAAGTAGGGGACAGGGATGTTTGGAATGGCAAAAGGTGGAAAAGGTGAAAGGTGAAAGGTGAAAAAGAACGGTGAGCAAGATGCTATAACAACAGGTTTAGGAACAAAAGGCTGAACTCTGAAAAACCGAGGCCAGTTGTCTCTAAAAATCCCAAGACATGACTGAGTCTCCTTCACTTCACTGCAAGTTCTAGCCTGTATGCCCTCTTTCTGAGCATGTGACAAATAAAACTACCTTGAACCTTGAGTAGGAAGCCTGTCCTGTTCTTTTCAGTTAATTTATGCATCTGGGGATGTTGCCAAGGTGTTGTGTTGTTCGTATCGTACGTCTGTGTATGCTGCCCTCTTGGCCAGAGCTCACTTTTAAAACTTCTATGTGATTTTCTCTGGTTAATTAAAGTATAAATAAAAATAAAAGAGCAGCTTTATGTCATGAGACACAGCAGGTGTTGACAGTGTCACTTCTGCTTAGCTGCTATTTACATTTGCTAAGTGCTTCTGTGTGTTATGTGAACCACGTATACACTGTATCCTATTATGGATTACAAGGAAAGCTAACAGCTACTTGCCAACCACCTAGGTTGCATCTCTGTAACTATTTTTCAGCTCTACTGATTTTTATAATGAAGTGTTTATTCCATGTTTAGTGCTCTGTGAAAATGTTCCTAGCTAATAGACTTAAACATTTTCCAGGAGCTTGTTTGATCGTCTCGTTCAGAAGAGAGAGGTCAGGGAAGATCTTTTACACTTCACCTACTGTCTATTGACCCAAATGGGTGAATTGTTTTTTTGCTTCGCTCTAGAAAATTAGGCACAGGATCTCTGTACAGTACATCTCCCTCGCGCTTTATAAATAAAGTTAGATTTGATTTGACTTGACAGTGTGTGGAGCCTGACACCCAGAGGTCCCTAAACAAGAGAGGTGCCGCACATAAACAAAGACCCACACCGACGCTGCTCACAATAAGCCTCTGCTGTCAGCCTGCCTCTCAGCTAGTCAGCTACTGTAACTGTATCTGATGTGCTAAAAGAAGCTGCCGACTTCTCTCCAGTGGCTCGATCTGGCCCACATGTCAAAGGAACAGATAGAATCAACATGATGTACACAGCAATTTCCCCAGAGATCACAGCTACTGACTACATCAACAGCTGTGAACCGGGAGGGAAACTTGTTACAGTAAAAAGCAGCCTCCAGAGCAGACTGTCAGAGAGGCAACTCCCACAGGCCCCTCACGGACACGACTCAGTCTGAAGGTTGAAAAAGGGCACTCGTGGAATGGCTATCACATTCATGTATGCATGAGGTGTTGTATAACTTTATATGCGCCATGTACATCTATGCATTATGTACATAAATTTACATTAACAAATGTGTAGGAGTCAACACACAGCAGATATGCCATAGCACAAATCCCCTGTCATAGGGGTCTTCAACTTCACTGTCCGGTTTCACTCCTGCAAGTTGGATTGTTTGCTTAACTCAGGTGCGCAGGACTGAACCAGAGTCTCTGGAAGCTGCCTCAGACCTGGGTCCTCATGAGGATCTTACCTCCATCTATCTATGTATCGTCTATCTCAGTGAACTGTGTAATTTTCTGACTCCAGTCATAATCATCTTATTAAGAGAGCGAGAGAGAGAGAAGGAGAGGGAGAAAGAGTGAGAGAGTGTCAGAGAGAGAGAGGGGGAGAGAGAGAGAGAGGGAGGGAGAGGGAGAAAGAGTGAGAGAGAGTCAGAGAGAGAGGGGGAGAGAGAGAGGGAGGGAGAAAGTGCGAGAGAGACAGAGGGGGGGGGGGGGAGAGGGAGAAAGAGCGAGAGAGACAGAGAGAGAGAGAGAGGGGAGAGAGAGAGGGAGGGAGAGAGAGAGACGCTCTCTCAGGTGACGCATCATCAAAACGCACCGAGGAGGAAGGAGAGGAGGAGAGGACATAGATGAAGAGTGGGTGGTAAAGGGCTACCGTTTTTTTGGACATGCTGTTAGCCTGTGTGTGGCGCGGGGACACGCCTCCCCTCTGAGAGAAAACGTCACTAAAAGACAACATGGCCCCGGGGACTAGAACCGTGCGGAACGCTATTTGCCCATGGAGCCGGTGCTATGGAAGGAGCGGGCGATGAGCCCAGCTGACCCGGTACTGTATCCTGTGTCTCGAGTGAGCGGAGCCACAGTCTAGCGGTCCGGAGTGGGTGGGCTCTCTCTGATGACGTGTCAAAGAGCTGGGCTACCTAGAACCCCCCCGGGTCCACAAAGAGCTGGGCTACCTAGAACCCCCCCGGGTCCACAAAGAGCTGGGCTACCTAGAACCCCCCCGGGTCCACAAAGAGCTGGGCTACCTAGAACCCCCCCGGGTCCACAAAGAGCTGGGCTACCTAGAACCCCCCCGGGTCCACAAAGCCTCTAGAACCCCCCCGGGTCCACAAAGCCTCTAGACCAATCACACACAGCGGACGACTGAGCCGCGAGAAAACGCTACGGAGCGCAGGTCACTAAGAGATCCTGCAGGGAGACGTGAAGGGAAACGGGGGGTGGGGTGAAGAACGAAGGAAAGCGGAAGGGAGAGGAGACGGATGGAGGGAATATCGGCTGCCAGGGAGGAGAGAGAGGAGGCGCGAGGGTACGATAGCTCCGGGGAGGGGGGCGGGGGGAGACGGAGGAGCGGAAAGAGTCGGCAGACGCGCCGCACAGAGGGAGAGAGTCGTGATGTTGAAAGCGAGATGGAAAGAGGATGGTGTCGGGAGAGGAGTGATGTTGACAGAGGGAGAGAGAGAGAGAGAGGAGGGAGGGGTGTGCGGATGGAGGGGGGGTAAGGGAAGGGGTGGTGGGGAGAGGCGTGGTGTGAGCGTGAGGGGTACCGTACCTCTGCTGCTGCCGGCCGCGGGGTCTGAGGAGGCGTGGCTGTCTAAGAGGGCGGTGGTGGCCGGGGGGGCGGGGCGAGGGGGAGGAGTGGTGGATGGAGGCGGGGTGGTGGGGATGTCTGGGTAATGGGACGCATACAGCACATAGACAAACAAAACACACACGCACAGATGGACGGACGGACAAAACGATGACGACAAAAAAGGGAAACAAATTCAACATAACATATGAGTAAACACGATGATGAGAAATTAAAACCAATTTCAAATCAGAATATACAATGGGAATACAAGTATGTGTTTAACATAGAAACTAGTAATCATACTACATGATTATAAACACCAGGAATAAACATGCAGTTGTGTATATGTGTTGGGTCACAGTAAAACTGGAAATTTGAGGTGGGTCAAAGTATAAAATCTGTTGTAGAGACATCGCTCGACTCAAACTAACGTGTTCTAACCTCGTCTAATCATCCGTTTCTCACTCAGCTCCTTGGCTGATAGAGTGGTAATGAAGCCTGCTGTGTCAAAGTTCATGCCAGTCAGGTTTTAAAAGGGAGACTCGTCACCAGGAAGTTGAGCTCCATATGATTTATTCATTGGTTGGGAAACAAAACAAAATGGAAACTTTGTTTGCCTTTGTTGTGGTATTAGCATATTAGCATATCAGGTGTAATCCTGGTGCTACAGCTGTGGTGCTTTAGGGGGGTTAGAGAAGATAAGATACCCAATGCTTATTACCATGATTAGTGTCCAGAGATGGAGTTAGCATTTATCCATCAGGGAGGTTTAGAACAGAGTCATTTAGCAAAGTGGAGATAAAGGCTAAGGCAGTTTGGCGTAGCTTGATAAGGCCTATCCAAAACGTGTTGCTTGTTGATGACCTCACACAGCAAGGGAATTGGATAACATTGACAGGGTGTTGAGATTTAAACTCCTATTTAAACTTCAATGTGCAAACAATGTAAATGCTTCTCATTGAATAAACCAACCAAATAATATATTTGATCTACTATCTACCTGTAGCCTACGATTAACTAAATATATAATTAAAATGTTCAAGTTTAGCAGCTATTATTCTGTCCTCAAATGTAATTGTCTTTTGCCCTTAAAATGGAGGATCACTGTAAAACTTTGTTTCATCTGAGGAAATATTTCTCACTTTGCCCATTAAAGCATTTTGTGAAATATGGAATTGAAATATTGTGTGACAAAGTTAATGGGGTTATACTGTAGAAGCACCGTGGCTTTTACCTTAATGTCTGCCTACAGAAGCAGCTTGAGGCTTTTAATTGGCTGAGGCGTTCCTTCAGAGGGCCCAACATCCTCAGCGCCTGCTTGACATTTCAGCCTCGGTGTGAATCACTGAGCAGCTAAGTGCTCTTTTGGAGGTGGGAGCAGGCCGAGAGAAAAAATGGCTCCATTGCAGTGAGGAACCATCAAAAAGGCATTCTCCAGGAATTATGGTGGCCATTGTGAAGAGCTAAAAGGTGTGTTAATCGCTGATGAAGGGTAGGAACAGATGGAGTGCCATTTCCAAAGAACGGGTAATGAATACGGACAGGGTGCCGCCATCCAATTACTTTCCGTAGTAGCAAGGGAAGTTGTCAATTTTATAGCATCAACATCATTAGGTGTGCCGGTTCCTTTTGTTGTCAAATTGGGATGGCATTTGAGGGTGGTGGAGGAGGGAGAAAGGGTCTAGTTTATGTAAGGCTCTCCATCACAGGGATAATTAAATCTGCTCAAGATCTTCAGGAGGAGGAAGAGGTGAATTGTCAAAAAACGAGTGTGAACAGTTAACTTTGTGAAATTAAATATTCTGACATGACAGAAAGAATGAGTGAGTCTAGAACAGGGGTCAGGAACCTGAGCCTGCTTGACTTTTCATCATTGGCTTCCATACAAATGTAGAATAGGTAATTCATTCAAACCTTTATTTATACTCGTAAAGCACTGAGGTTTCCCTCATTTACAATTTTGATGAGTTAAAACAGAATTACAAATCGTAATATAATTTACAATTAGTAGCGCAATACAAAACCACTGATTATACTGGGTTAAATGAATAAATATGCAGAGACGAACGACATCAAGTCTAAAGGTTTGGTTTGGAATGCCGACACGTATCAGCCGGTCTGACACGAGTGCCAAAGTCAGCTTGAGAAACAAATCCTTATTTTTAACCGACCGTTTATTTTGTGATTCTGTCAGCGGGCTGCCAGCAGAGATTTTCTCTGTACAAGGCCCAGCCACCGGAGAAGACAACAATAACAAAATTGAGTGAATGTTAGAGAATCAAGTGACATGATTCAGGACCAACGTGGCCGCCAGAAAGAGAAAAAGCGACGTTTCAAAGACGAATGTCTCCATCAGAGCTAACGCAGCTTGGTGGCCGGTACTCTGTTTGATCTGCAATGAGAAATTCTCTCACGATAAGAAGAGCAAGATTGATAAACTCTACAGTTGCCACATAGTGTTTGTCATCTTTCAAACGTGTTGCTTTCTTTTGACTCCCGAGGTACACATTTGTTTCTCAAAATGTGAAAAAATATCTCTTGCTGTCAGGTTCCTGACGCCTGGTCTCAAACAAGGTTTGATAAACATTTTGAGTTATGATCAACCTCCCCCCCTCTTTGGGTGAGGTGTTGTGGTGTAGGGGTTAGTATTTTGAAGGAACACCTCAAGGTCTACCATGACATACTGACAATAATCACAGTCATTTTCATATTTTTCAGTATGCTGTGTACTGTGAACCCATTATTTTGGTTTATTTACTCTTTCTACATTCTTCTGTTGTATTATGTCCTATCTTCCCAGCTCACAGTCATGTCTTAACTTAATCATATGCTTTTGCATGACTTGGGGCTTTTGTGCCTATGTAGTATGGTATTAGGAAGTCTGTTCACTCTGACGCCAGCATTTATTGACATCAGGACACAAGGTGAACAGAAATTAAGAATTAACCTCTGAATAGAACCATGAATAGAAACAGCTCTTCCCCTGTTCTCAGAAACAGGGTCAAACTGGTCATCAAATATTTATCCTTTCCTCACGCTGCCTTGGGCCATGTCCGTCCTACACACACACACATGGACACGCACGTACACGCACATACACGCACGCACACGCGCACACACACCTGGAAGAGCGGACGACGGACGGCAACAAGAACACACATCCACTCTGTTTGACTCCAAAACAGAACAATTGGGCCGTAGGACTCACCAACAGCTCTCAGCTGTCTCCCTCTCCGACCTCCCGTGAGAATAGAGCCTGTCTTTTCCCCAAGGCTGCCTCTCCGCCCCCGGTCCCTCTCTACCCAGGTACCCCCCCTCCCTCCCCCCCTGGTGAACGAGGAGATGAGAAGTGTGGTGCCGCTCGGCTCCTTGGAAGCGCCATTACCGGTGACAAATGTTCTACGTGGCTGGCGCCGAGACAGAGGAAGAGTGATCCGTATTCCCTGGCACTCTCCTCTTCCTCCTCCTTCTGCTCCTCCTTCTCCTCCTCCACCTCCTCCTCCTCCTCCTCCTCCTCCTCCTCCTCTTCCTCCACCACCTCAGGCGTTGCCTGTGGTCACTTATCTTTCCCGGCCACACTCCCCACTCCTGACAACGCAGCACTAAAAACCGCCTCCCTCACACATTCCCCTTCCCCGTGCGTGTGTGTGTGTGCGTGCGTGCGTGCGTGCGTGCATGCGTGCGCGTGTGTGTGTGTGTGCGAGCACACACGCCTGTCTCGGGCCTCACCGTAGACGTAGAGGATGTACTCGGCGCTGCTGGTGCCCAGGTGGTTGCTGGCCTCACAGCGGTAGGTGCCATTGTCCGTCTTGTTGAGCGTGGTGAAGGTGAGCTCCCGCCCCTCCACGATCATGCGCTCCGGGTCGGGCAGCTCGCCGCCGTCCTTCGTCCACAGCACGGGGTCCGGCCTGGGGGGGGGCGGGGGGAGGGGGGCGGTGGCGGTGGGAGGGAGGGGGGGGGTTGGGGCAGCTCAACGACTAAGCGACTGACTCAATGTCTAACAGTAGGCGACGCTTTTTTTCCAAAAATAAACAAACAAATAAACAAACACATAAATAAATAAATAAATGTCTTTTTTTACCATAAATAAACAAACAAATAAACAAACACATAAATAAATCAATAAATGTCGACAATGTGGCGGACGCGCGTCGGCCGGCCGGTACTTACGAGGGGTTGCCTTTGGACACGCACTCCAGCTTCAGGTAT
>NC_140248.1:6103638-6106138 GCF_949987555.1 Borostomias antarcticus
GAGGAGGGGAGGAGAGAGGAGAGATGAGGAGAGGAGAGATGAGAAGAACAGAGGAGAGGAGAGATGAGGAGAGATGAGAAGAACAGAGGAGAGGAGAGATGAGGAGAGGAGAGGAGGGGAGAGGAGAGGAGAGGAGGGGAGAGGAGAGGAAAAGCGAGGTAAGGGAGGGGGAAAGGAGTGTCCAAGTAAGGTCTGCCATGTAAAACTTTGACACAGATTGACAGACTAATCTGATCTGTTATCTATATAGCTTTCTGTTCACACCTCCGGGAACCTTTTTGGAGACAGAGCTGACGATGGCAGACACCCAGCCAGAGCCAGAGAAAGCCTGTACCCTCCAGGGAGCTCCGCAGCCTCCTGTACCCGCCTGGGAGCCAGCCCAGCGAGCCCCCCTCGTCTGCTGAGCAGAGGAGGAGGAGGAGGGGGGTCCCCACTGGGGAGAGATTCTAGAAAGATCCAGCTGGTTCCAGGCCAGGCTCGGCTGTCTCCCAGTGGGCCTGTTCATCCGAGACGCCGCCATCACTCCGCGAGAGAACTCTCCCTGCACTAATGAGAACGCCTCATATTTTTAGAATGCGTGCGTCCTGAGCAGGACCACGCCCGTGCGCGCCCGGCTGTCTGGCCGGTTGGGCTGGTTGGGGGGGTCGGCCGGCGACGCTGCATGCGAGGGAACTGTCCCAGAGGTTTTGTCAGGAGGAGTTCGTTGCCATTCTTTTCCCAGTGACTTCTGGGATTTATTTGCGGCCACATACGTAACGGAGCGGCGTCGAGGCGCGGGCTGAGGCGGCGCGGAACTCGAAATATTCCCGACAGAGAGAGAGAGAGAAAGAGAGAGAGAGAGAGAGAGAGAGAGAGAGACAGAGACCCCTGTCAAAGCCGTAGGGACCAGAGGCAGAAGACGAGAGAGACGAAAAGAAAAGAGATAGGGAATGAGACGAGAGAGGGGGAGAAAGAGATGCACTGAAGAAGATAAGAGAGTGACAGACGGAAAAGAAACGGGGGATGAACGACAGAAGATGAGGTGAGAGAGATAGAGAAAGAGATAGAGAAAGAGAGAGAGAGAGAGAAAGAGAGAGAGAGAAAGAGAGAGAGACAGAGAGCCCTGTCAAAGCCGTAGGGACCAGAGGCAGAAGACAAAAGAGACGGAAAAGAAAAGAGAGGGGATAAGAAGAGAGAGAGAGAGACAGAGAGAGAGAGAGAAAGAGAGAGAAACAGAGAGAGAAACAGAGAGAGAGAGAGAGAGAGAGCGAGAGAGAGAGAGACAGAGAGACAGAGAGACAGAGAGAGACAGAGGGTGAAGGGGGCCGGTGGTCTTATATACCTTTGATCTCCTTCTCGTTCCTGAACCAGCGCAGGTCGGCGGCCGGCTTGCTGCCCTGGGTGATGCAGGTCAAGGTGATCTGGTCTCCCTCTAGGGCTGGCTTGGTCATCCCATCGATCTCCGGCTTCTCTGGCACCCCTGTAGCACACACACACAAACATACACACACATACACACACACACACACACACACACACACACACACGTATGGTTACGCAGGACAGGGCTCTGTGTGTTGCAGTAAGTAAACACACAGAATTCGAGGTACAGTTGGTTCCCAGTGGTACAGTAATATCATGAGCAACCCAACCTGTGAACGAATGAGAAGTAGCTACAGTGTGGCTGTGTGTGTGTGCGTGCATGTGTGTGTGTAGGTGTGTGTGTGTGTGTGTGCATATTATGCATGAGTGACTGTGTTCCTTGAGATGTGCATGTGAATGAGTCATCCTCCTGGGTGTGACTGCAGCAGGATTCTGGGAGTTTGTGGAGCCGCGCTCTCGGAGGCGTCGTGGTCCATCGGTCGCCCTGGTAACGAGCGTCCAGGGCTCGGGTGTCCCTGGCAAGGTCAATGAGCGATGAGCGTGTGAGTGGGTGAGCGCGATTGATTGATAGGCCCGCCGACCAATAGGCATCGATCTGTTCCTCCCCGCCTCCTCTGAGGGTAATTACCATTCTTAAAGATCCTCCATGCTTTGTTTTCCCCTGACGTGTGTGTGTGTGTGTGTGTGTGTGTGTGTGTGTGTGTGTGTGTGTGTGTGTGTGTGTGTGTGAAACACAAGTGTGAAATGTGAAGTGTGTGTGTCGAATGCAAGTGAGGATGGACTGGGACAGGTTACTTATGATCATAAGGGATTAAGCCTCGGAAGGGACAATAAAATGTGTGTGTGTGTGTGTGTGTGTGTGTGTGCGTGTGTGCGTGTGTGTGTGAAAATCAATGGGAGACATTACTCAGGAAAATGAGCTGTGGGGTTTTCTGCCTGATTGAAGGGCAGATCAGACAGACAATATCCCTCTCATACAGTCTCCGAGGAGATGGAGGCCAGAGAGCTTTAATCACAGTGTGTGTGTGTGTGTGTGTGTGTGTGTGCACGTGCGTGCATGTGCATGTGAATTCTTCATGCCGTGGATTCAACAAGGCTCGCTTCTGCAAAACGCTGGTGTAAACTGTTGTTTTTTTGA
>NC_140248.1:6111138-6151138 GCF_949987555.1 Borostomias antarcticus
TGTGGGGGCGGGGCTAGATGAGTGGCGTGTCCAGAGAGGAAGAGGCGAAGTTTCGGAATGCCCACCGCCATATGAGCGCTGCTCAACGTTTTTTGGACTTCTTCTATGGTTTTGATTTATATATGGCGGTGGGCATCCCGAAACCCCGCCTCTTCCTCTCTGGACACGCCACTCATCTAACCCCGCCCCCACGTCAAAGAGAGGCCAGAATGTTTTGCAGCGCAAGAAAGTTTTGTAAACGCAGAAAAAGTATTGTAAAGGCAGAAAAGTGTTGTAAACGCAGAAAAGGTTTTGTAAACGCAAAAAAGTATCGTAAATGCAATTTTTATTTTATTTTTTAATAATTAAGTGATTATTTATATATTTTTTGTTTACAATACTTCACTTACGTTTACAATACTTCACTTACATTTACAATTTATATTTTTTTGTTTACAATACCTCACTTACGTTTACAATACTTCACTTACGTTTACAATGCTTTCTGGCCTCATTTTGACTCCATAGAAGTGTCCACTCCTAAACAATAGCTCTAAAAAACACTCCAAAACAATGGAACAACTAGCTAGCTCTCTTAGCTAATTCGTTCACTCTAGCTCCTAGCTAGTTTGCTTGGTTGACTGAGGTTGTACTTGACTGAGGTCGGCTGTTTATATCCTCCCAGAACCGTTGCTGCCCTCTGGTGGTCGGTCCGAATTATTACAGATCATCACTAATCACTCGCAATGAAAAATTGAAAAAGAAATTGTGGATCCGCCGTTCTTCCACCCAATGCTACGCCGAGTTTCATGAAAATTGGTAGGCCTAGTTGGTTATCTATCTATCTATCTATCTATCTATCTATCTATCTATCTATCTATCTATATATCTATCTATCTATCTATCTATCTATCTATCTATCTATCTATCTATCTATCTATCTATCTATCTATGTCACAGATTCATACATTACAATTGTGTCGAGGTTTAAGGCTATGACACCATTTTCTCTGTGTCAATGTTGGTGATATAGTGCTTTAACTAGGGCTGTCACGGTTAGGAATTATCCTGAGCGTTCAAATTGATAGATTTCAACCGCGGTCTGCGGTTTTACCGCTGTTTTTTTATTATTTAGTTTTACACTACATTTTATCTATATCCTATGTGTGTAGCCTAGTTGTGGCCTACATTATTCGTTTTTATGTAACGAAATACATTAAATAAATGAGGGTACAGGAATGCAATGGTGCGCGCAGCACACAACAGGCAAATCATTCGACATAGTAAAATAATAACAACAACAATAACAATTAAGCTACAGATATAAAGGGACCTAAAGGGCAAAGGCAATGTTTTCTGTGCACTTAAGTAAGCTTAGGCTAGGCCTAACACGTTATACATATATACCAAAAGTTTAGTGCCGTGCATTCATTAATCGGATAGCCTTTCTATAGGCGTATTTGACAGTCCTGGAAAAAGCCCTGATAGCCCTGATACCAAAATGAAAAGAAAATCCTTAGTGGCCGCTGTTGTCTGTATTTTGTTATTGTATTTTGTGGCCTGTGTGTAGTTGTAGCCATACCTATTATTCCTACAATGAAGTAGGTCTACCACCACCATGTCAGATGTAATCTCTGGTCTGAATGGGTAGGCTATGTATGGAAACAAACTTTTTGGCGCGATCAGCTACAGCTTTCTAATCCAACTTGAACTTGTCTTTTTACAGTTTACTGAGTCTTTGTACAATAAATCCATAATGATATGATTTCGTTTGTGGTAATTTATCACACTTTCATGATGATAATAGTCCTTGTTTACAGGCTAATATTTGGCTATCCGCCTTATTACCTGCCCAATGTAGCCTAATAGAATTGCCATAACATCTAATTTCTAGATCTAGGCTATACAGTAACACTAGGCCACCATTTCCATTTGAAATTGATTAACTTATTTCTTATATCATTCTCGTTCTGCTCCGCGCAATGCGTTCCTTCGACTTCGCGGACGTACGTAGGCCTAGTCCTAAACTAGAAGAATCTCCGTTTACTAGTCAATACATTTTTACAATGATTAGGCTGGACGTATTTTCTATCTCAGTCGACGGCTGAATATTTCTTTGACAGCCCTTGGAAAGCCCCATGGAACACAGGCCTAATAAAATGAAAACACCTTAGTGACCGCGGTAGATGCGGTGCGCGACAGTCCTAGCTTTACAGTGTATTTTGACAGACAGGCCTACAGATGTGTATCCTGATCGCATCGTGTTCGCCTAGTCAACAGGATCAATTGTTCCTTGGCATGAGTGAATAAGAATCTTTAATTCATCTTGGTAAGGATGGACTCGCTGACCCCCCTGTCTGGGAGCTACTCTTCTAGTTCACTCTATGCGGTGTTTTGACCCCCCTGTCTGGGAGCTACTCTTCTAGTTCACTCTATGCGGTGTTTTGACCCCCCTGTCTGGGAGCTAGCTACTCTTCTAGTTCACTCTATGCGGTGTTTCCCTGTGGAATGCTGCACGAGCTCTCGCTGCCACTATGACGCCTTAAGGCCGATAATTGACGTCATGTAAGAAACGTCTATAAAAGTTTATCCCCGAGAGATTCATGTCATTCTGGATTCGTGATTAATAGCTAATGGTTACATTCAGTTATTTATCGATGCCTAAACCGTTCAACCAGCCACCGTTGTGCGGCGCTGCTCTGGCTGACCTGGGACCTGTTGTTGGTGCTGGTCTGGGTACAGCCATCATCATCGGCCAGTACCTCTACCGACGTTACAGTGAGTAGCCTAGTCAATACTTGCCCACTACTAGCCTACTGATGATGGTAAAGTGAGGCGTCTGCACAATGAATGCATCTCTGTGGATATGTAGACATCTACTATACTGATCCCTTGAGCTACATTGAGCTGCAGGTGTTCATCAATAACACACGAGGGAGGAGCCTAGGCCTTTATACTTTACTGTGGGAGGAGCCTAGGCCTACATACTTGACTGTGCTGATTGGCTCGGCTGTGCTGGGGCACGTGCACGACGCGAACCCAATGTAAGCTCAAGGGATAGATAGATAGTTCACTAACTGTATATTGCTTTTATACAACAGCACATTAGCACACTCGATGGTAAAAAATATGGGTTTGTAGTGTTCAATTGGCGCTGAACGCGTTGCTTTTAGTTTGTTTACCGTTGCTAGGCAACCACAATAACATGTTTATTTACATAGTGCCTGTGTGTGTTTGTGTGTGTGTGTGTGTGTGTGTGTGTGTGTGTCTGTGTGTGTGTGTGTGTGTGTGTGTGTATGTGTGTGTGTGTGTGTGTGTGTTTGTTCAGATACCGGCAGTGGCCCACAGCATCAGGCCCCTTACCTCAGCGCTGTCCCACATGCTCCTCCCCCTCCCTCTACCATCAGCCGCCAGCGGCTCACCCTTGACCAGCTCCTCTTCATTGAGGAGCTGGGCAAGGGAGGCTTTGGCACGGTAAGATAAGCACTACAACACTGTCCTCTCTCACTGCCAACACAAGCCACTCTCCAAGACTGGGGGCGGGGGTGGACCAACGGTGGTGCAGGGGCTTCTTAAACTTGATGAGCTCTGAATATAATACCAGGGAAGTGTATTGAGTATAATACTAGGGAAGTGTATTGAGTATAATACTAGGGAAGTGTATTGAGTATAATACTAGGGAAGTGTATTGAATATAATACTAGGGAAGTGTATTGAATATAATACTAGGGAAGTGTATTGAATATAATACTAGGGAAGTGTATTGAATATAATACTAGGGAAGTGTATTGAATATAATACTAGGGAAGTGTATTGAATATAATACCAGGGAAGTGTATTGAATATAATACTAGGGAAGTGTATTGAATATAATACTAGGGAAGTGTATTGAATATAATACTAGGGAAGTGTATTGAATATAATACCAGGGAACTGTATTGAATATAATACTAGGGAAGTGTATTGAATATAATACTAGGGAAATGTATTGAATATAATACTAGGGAAGTGTATTGAATATAATACTAGGGAAGTGTATTGAATATAATACTAGGGAAGTGTATTGAATATAATACTAGGGAAGTGTATTCCAACCTCTCCCTCTGGTTGTCAGGTCTACCTAGCTGAGCTGAAGCAGCAGAGAGGGACGCAGTTTGCCGTGAAGGTTCTGGAGAAACGGGAGGTTCTCCAGAACAACCACTTAAAGTTCGTCATCATGGAGAGGTGGATTTTGGCCCACGCTAGGAACAACCCCTTCCTCGCCCACCTGTACTCCACCTTCCAGGACAAGGTAAGATCTACCTCCTCACTTCTCAATTACTACTTCAGGAGGTCATTCCGGAGACTGGATGGGGGGTTAAGTACCTTGCTCAAGGGCACAACGGTAGCTTGGAAATGGCCTGGTCTTGAACCAGCAACCTTTGGGTTTGCTGGTCAGATGCCCTGACCACAGGGCTACCTATCACTCCATCCTCTCTCTCTCTCTCTCTCTCTCTCAATTCAATTCAATGAGCTTTATTGGCATGAAAGAACAAGGTTCATTATTGCCATAGCAAAGTCTTATACATAAATAAGAAATAAATAAAATTAACTCAAGAAAGAAGAAAGAAAAGTAAACAAATACATAATTAAATAAAGGAAAGAAAAAGTATATATATGTTACGGTCAATGTGAGAAAACGGGGAATGTGAGCTTTTCCCGGTTATTGCGCACATTCCCGGACCTCGCGGGGAATGTAGGAGAAACATGTGCGTTTCTCACATCTCCTGGGTAATGTGCACATTCTCCGACCTTGCGGGAGATGTGAGAAATTGGTTAGTATTTCTCACATCTCCCGCAAGGTCGGGGATTGTGCACATTAACCGGGAAATGCTAGCAATTCCCGACCTTGCGGTAAATCTAGCAAAGTCCAGCCGTATGCAAAACCTCTGCGCAGCCGGGTGGTGGGAGAGGGCTCGTGCGCTTAGAACGAGAGGCGCTTGACATTTTGCCCATGGTTTTCGAATACATAGCATCAATTGCATTAATGGAAACATTAAATTGGGTCTAATTATACATGTGTTGAAAGTTAAGATAATTAGCCTACAAGCCGCGAGGCTACGCAACACAATAAGCAAAACAATCTCACTGTTTCACTCGTCCCACTCCTCTGTTTCACTCGCCCCGCACGGCAGGGACAAGAGAAACGATGCACATCTTCTGTTCTCGGCCGTCTTGAATTGAACTGTTACACCACAGAACCAAACTTACAACTAATAGGTTAGTAAAGGACATGTACAAGTTGTTTGTCATCATCAAAAAATGTAATCTCCATCTTTATTAATTTCTGTGTAAATCTGATCAAACCAAAAAGTGTTTCATTCGTCCCGGTCCTCCCCTACAGTTAATAACAGTCTGTGGTCTACCTTGAACAGTAATATAGCCTATGCTGCACACAGTGTGAGTAGTATTAGGAGGATAGGCCTACACTGGTGATCAAGTTAACAAACGCAAAATGAAAATCGCAACAACAGGAAGGTGGGAACCTCCAAAGGAACCCTACACGTTAGCTAGCCGAAAGAAAGACGAAAAATCTCTCCCAGGTGTGCGCCAGTAACGTTAGCCCAACTACCGTGGGTGCCTCTTATGGTGCACGCCCTCTGAGGCGTCACATAAGCCCTCTCCCACCACCCGGCTGCGCAGAGGTTTTGCATACGGTTGCGCTTTCCTAGATTTACCGCAAGGTCGGGAATTGCTAGCATTTCCCGGTTAATGTGCACAATCCCCTACCTTGCGGGAGATGTGAGAAATACTAACCAATTTCTCACATCTCCCGCAAGGTCGGAGAATGTGCACATTACCCGGGAGATGTGAGAAACGAACATGTTTCTCCTACATTCCCCGCGAGGTCGGGGAATGTGCGCAATAACCGGGAAAAGCTCACATTCCCCGTTTTCTCACATTGACCGTAACATATATATATCACACACACATACACAACGACGATGACTGACTGAGAGCTGTATGTGTGTCCAGGACCACCTGTACTTCGTGATGGAGTTTTTCAGCGGAGGATCCCTGGATTCCCTGATACAGGACGGCCCCCTCGACCTCGCCAGATCCAGGTGAGCGCCAGAGCTACACCAGGTCATATACAGGCCCTTTTATAGGAAGATCCAGGTGAGCACCAGAGCTACACCAGGTCATATACAGGCCCTTTTATAGGAAGATCCAGGTGAGCACCAGAGCTACACCAGGTCATATACAGGCCCTTTTATAGGAAGATCCAGGTGAGCACCAGAGCTACACCAGGTCATATACAGGCCCTTTTATAGGAAGATCCAGGTGAGCACCAGAGCTACACCAGGTCATATACAGGCCCTTTTATAGGAAGATCCAGGTGAGCACCAGAGCTACACCAGGTCATATACAGGCCCTTTTATAGGAAGATCCAGGTGAGTGCCAGAGCTACACCAGGTCATATACAGGCCCTTTTATAGGAGTTAATGCAGGGTGTCGTAATGATAATAAACCACTAAAGTCATATCAACATACAACAGCCACGACTAAAACTGCCTCAAAGCGTCTGGGCTGTTGTGTGAACCTTAGTCTGACTCAACGGATGTAGGTTTTGGGGATAAGCCTTGTAGTTTGTTTATTACTGCCCAATCAGTGGCGCCAATTCATGTGGTCGGCCAATCAGTGGCGATGGGAGATTCCCACTCCCACATCCCCCACTCCCCTACACCTCCATCCATTGAGTCCACACAGCGCTAATGAAGTGTGGAGATAGGTCTGGCTATATGAGAATAATTATGAACCTTAATATGCTGCAAACTTCCCTCCATGTCCCTCAGGTTCTACTCAGCTGAAATTATCATCGGCCTCCAGTTTTTGCACACAAACAGAGTCGTGCACAGAGACCTGAAGCCGGACAATGTCATGGTCGACCGGGACGGCCACATTAAGATCATCGACTTCGGGCTGTCTAAGTTCATGGGTGACGGCAAGCTGACCACATCCCACTGTGGGACATTGCCGTACATGTCCCCAGAGGTGAGTGTGTGGGTAGGCACCAGACCTGGGTCAAAATATCATTTTTGTCGTGCTCTCTCTCTCTCTCTCTCTCTTTCTCTCTCTTCACTCTCCTTTTCTCTGTTTGTCCTCAGGTCCTTATGAGCGGTCCGTATTCGTACTCCGCTGACTGGTGGGCCTTTGGGATCCTCGTGCACGAGCTGCTGACCGGCCAAAGGCCCTACTATGGCGATGATGTCAACACGTTGATGAACACCATCATAACCATGGACTACCGATGCTCCATCACTGAGGAGGCCAATGACCTGCTGGACAAGGTCTGTTAAGCACACACACACACACTATATATATATATATATATATATATATATATGAATGAGATTCATAATTCAGCAACATTTGTTTGGGTCACCGAGCCCCATCTCCTATCTCCCCCACAGCTGTTGGATGTCGACCCCAGCTGTAGGTTGGGAGAGGTGGGTAATATCAGGGACCACCCCTTCTATGATGCCATCAGCTGGTCCGCTCTGGAGAAGAGAGAGATGGACCCCCCCGAAGTGGTACGACCCGGTTCTCCGGCTTCATGATTGGTCTATTAAGTCTGTTGATCAACTGACTCTTCTTATTTACTGATATTAGATTTGTATTTAAAGGCATAGTATGCTTACTATGCTATTTTGGACATTTAGCCCTAATTGTGGTCTGTCCCTGTCCACTTCCATTGTAAAAACATTTGAGTCAGAAGGAAATCTCTACAGTATCTAGCTCAGTGAAATGATGGTCTCATGTGTCAGGTTCATGTTAGACAGACCGCAAATGTCCAAAATAGCATACTTATCCTTTAAGGTACAAATGACTGTTGAGAGCCTCAGTAATGTATCAGTTCTTAGACGGTCAGCAGGATGTGGACTACATATTAAATGCTGCAACATTAGTGTGATAATCGTCTTTCTTACACAACAAGTGGGGACAAGTAGGGACTCTACTATGAAGCCTGTTCCAGTCATATCAGAACACAGAACATTTTAGAGAAAGGAGAACGCATATTACTGGGACCATAGTCCTTATTTCTAGAACATTCTAGAGAGAGAACACATATTACTGGGACCATAGTGCTTAATTCTCCATGCGACTAGTTGCTTGTTGCTGACGGCCCTTCTCTGTCAATCATCAGGAGCGAGTCTGCAGCGAGTCTGACCCGGAAGACTCTGAGAACTCTGAGGTCTCTGAGGACTCCGAGGATTCTGTAGATCAGGAGCGGTTTGCAGGGTTCTCGTACATTGACCCCAAAATGGAGGACCTCATGAAAGAGTCTTGTCCAGCGGTGGAGGCTGATGTGGAACAGTCAAAGAGTGGTGAGTGGAGAAATAACTGACCGTAGAATGTGTTCGGTCAGAATCGAGTATTTCAGAGCGCCATGTAATGAAACTCTCTAAATGCTGGATATTTTTCTCTCTCTCTCTCTCTCTCCCTCCCTCCCTCTCTCTCTCCCCTTCACACCCTCACAGAGACCGGCATGTCATCATGGCTGTGCATTGGCGCTGCTGTCCTCGCCACGGGGGCTCTGTTTGGGTGGCTGACATGAGACACACACACACACACACACACACACACACAGCCCAAGGAACAACCACAACAATCGCGCATTTTATGAGAAAGGTTTTTGTGTTTCTTGGCATCATTCACTTCAGAGCTGTGATTGGTTGGTTGGTTCTTCAACACTGATCTCTCCAGCAGTAACTGACCCACGTCTGACCTCACTGACCTGCATAGGAGTTCACTGAGAGCACCACTCATCTCTGGGAAAGACCTCCACATTTCCCACATCTGAACAATGACAAGTGATAAATAAATACTCTATTATTATTATTATTATTATTATTATTAATGAGGCTGGCTGGTCACTGCCAGAGACACCAGGAGCTTCCAGCCAGCAAACTGGGTCCAACACACCGGCATCGATCACGAGGGCGTCCCGCACTGACGTACCGTGTGTGGACGTACCGGTACTTAAGATATAGGCAGGGGCGGAAAGTACCGGCGAGATGCAATGAGGATCGGTAGTTCTGGAAACGCCGATGGACGGCTCGTCCGAGGAGGTCCTAAAGAGAGATCTCTAACACGCCATGTTTCAGCCGCTGCCGTCTGGGAAACGGTGTCACAGCCTCAGGGACCTGCAGGTTCAGGGACAGCTTTTTCCACCAGGCAACCAAGCTCTTGAATAATGGACACTAATGCCCTGTTGCCTGTCTGGCTGTGACACACACACACACTCAGACTGTGCATACACAAACACGCCAACATGTATACAATGCACATTTGCACTTTTGATGCACTGTACACTTTGCACACGACATATTTCTCTATTGTATTTTATTGCTTTATTTTTATTATATTGTATTTGTTTTGTATAATTATCTTATTCTATTATACTTAGTTATATAAACGCATGTTACTCTCTTATACTTGAATAATGTAACAAATAAAGAATCTAGCATCATCTTTGGGTTTTTGTTATTACTGTATTTCTTTTGTTCATCCATTAAATATGTTATGTTGATATGTTCTTGTTGCGACAAGCAGTATAAATTACATGGAATCTGATCTTTTCAATTCTGATTACTTGTGTCTAGCAACAACAACAAAGCATTATGGCGCGTTCCAGGCAACCCGTAACTCGTGTTTTTCCGACCTTCTACACGTGAAAATGCACTGGAATGGCAGTCAAACCCGTAACTTCCCACCCGTGAACTCGTACCAGATCGATGTACTCCCAGTTGCGCTCTCTGACGTCACACAGCCCTCTAAGCAAGATGGCAGCCCCCATGGGTATGGCGACAAAGATAACTTTAGGGCAACGTAAAGTAAATTTGTACGTTGTAATCAAAATAATACAAACGATTATGCACTACAATCTGCTACAGTATGTGTATGTAATGATGCACAAATATGTTGACAAGAGATAGCTAGTGCTAGCTAGCTAACATTAAGGTAAACCTGAACGTGACCATGCAAACGGCGAAAAGTCGATGATGTCAATAAATAAAATGCAACGTACGATTTCTTAGCATAGCGAAATTAGGCATACAATGTTTAGCTTGCCAGCTCTGACAATGTGCCAAATCTCAAGCTTTTACCATATCGGCTTGTTTACATTTATCCAGAATGCCACGCATTCAGACAGTTTGCCTGGAACGCTATATAGTCATGAGTCGTGACTTGAAGTCGTAACTTACGGGCTCAAAATCCTATCGAACGCGGCATTATTTTCCAAGTGTCCTCCAGCTTCTTGAAGAAGCCACCTGTGTTAACGCCTCTCAGCTGCCAATATGGCTGACAAGGCCAGGATTGCATCATGGGAATTGCAGTTTTAAGGGGATGGGCAGATATATTCCTTCAGGCAGCCTCAGGGGTGCCACACAGTATGAAAGAAGTGACAGATTGAAAGATTGCGTTGTTTCAGGTAACCAGGTACTAAAAGGGTTATACGGCAGCAATGAGAGCTGCTGTTGTGCAAACTTTGCCAATCCACACAAACACCTACTGTACTGTAGCATAGAGGTGAAAGGTCAAACTTAACCAAACCACACTAACACCTACTGTACTGTAGCATAGAGGTGAAAGGTCAAACTTAACCAAACCACACTAACACCTACTGAACTGTAGCATAGAGGTGAAAGGTCAAACTTAACCAAACCACACTAACATCTACTGTACTGTAGCATAGAGGTGAAAGGTCAAACTTAACCAAACCACACTAACACCTACTGAACTGTAGCATAGAGGTGAAAGGTCAAACTTAACCAAACCACACTAACACCTACTGAACTGTAGCATAGAGGTGAAAGGTCAAACTTAACCAAACCACACTAACACCTACTGTACTGTAGCATAGAGGTGAAAGGTCAAACTTTATCGAACCATACAAATACCTACAGTCAGGGGTGAAAATTAACTTTTTGGCTCACGGTGAGTCACCTGCCAAGGGGACTGTAGATTAAAAAATCTACCGGCCAAGTATTTTTTTTTTTTCAGATAGCCTTCCGAAATCTAGTTGCCAATTGGAAATTTTACCTGCATTTGTCCGGTGGCAGGTGTTAATTTTCAGCCCTGCCTATAGTACTCTACTGTAGCATAGAGGTGAAAGGTCAGACTTAAACAAACCACACTAACACCTACTGTAGCATAGAGGTGAAAGGTCAAATGTTACCAAACCACACTAACACCTACTGTAGAGATGAAAGCAAAACAACAAATGCATGTGTGGAGAGGACATCTTTAGACAATACTCCAATGCATTTTAATAACCTGCATACTCCACACTGAGGAATGTCCATAAGCTGCCCCTGCTTGGATTTTGCAGGTAATCAAAATCAATGTGCTTCCTGTCTATCGCTGAGGTCCATCGCTGACCCTTGGTAGAGCTGCCATCTAATGGGTCCTTGCAAGAGGGAAATCGGCAAGAGAAAATTAATTGGCACAAGACAGGATGACAAAAATGGTCAGATGTGCATATACCATATACAGATAATTGACCTTTTGGGTAAAGAGGTCCACATACCTAATGTTTTGTGGACAAGGTTCCATTCTATAGAAAAGGGAATTATGATACCATTGAATTATACATAGAGATCCATACCACCACAAAGCCATGCGCATACATGGAAATCTCGAGCTTGACACTAATAACTAGCTAAGACGAGAACTAGATATCTATTTACGTTAACCTAGCTGGCTACAGGCTTATTAAATAATACACAACATCACAACTAGATATGTTTTATATAAAACATAAACTAACGTTAGATCGTTGAACACAAGTTAACTAGTGGCTAACGTGCACAACGTCAGGCATGCAGCCTTAGCAACATGCGCGCAGATTGGCTGGGTCAAGGGGGGGCACTGCCCCCCCTGGTGGCCAGATGCGCAAACTGTCTGCAACGCGTCCAAAACATGTATTCTAGAGACTGGGTTGCGACCGGATCAGAGAAATGCACTGAACGGCTCCTGCTTGCGTGAGAATTGATTGTGCTGATTCCTCATCCAGTTATGGGTGGATGGAAAACTTTCAACTGAATGTTCATATTGTTCTGATAATTTCGGCTATAGCAACATAAGAGTGGCAGCTTTGACAGCAACCCAAACATGAGCTAATCCCATAGCTGTAGGCCTACCATTGCTAGCCATGAACGAACTGTTGGATACTGCACATCTGTGCAACGTATCCATTGTCCAGTTGTCAAATTGATTATGCACGCACTATTATTCTTTTGGTGATTATTCTTTGATATAAATGCAGATAGGCTACATGTGAAGAGGCAATTGCTGGATTCTAATACGCTGTTTATAATGACACATCCCGACATTGAAGCATGAAAGGCGTAGCATACATTCCGTTTTAGTTTTTGGAAGAATTTATTGGAAAATATTGTTTGAAGTAGGCCTAGGCTATATTGAAACGAATTCCAAATGTTTGTGCTAATGGACGCCGCAGCGGAGGCGCAGTTGAACGAAACGTGGATATTGGAAATAATAAGCACTATGTTTTTAAATGTTGTGGGTCAATCATGCAGCTGTAACAGAATATGCGCATTCCAATGTCCGTGCAGGGCACGTATTTTTACCACTATAATCCCTATTTGATGGGGGGGGTGGGGGGCTGGGACTGACTGCCCCCCCTGATCAAAAAGTCAAACTGCGCGTATGCTTAGCAAGTGGGCATAAAGTACTGTGGCGCTGATGGTAGCTAGCTATGCTAACTATGCTAATGTTAACTAAAACTAGGGATGTGCGCAGCGACTATTTTCACTGACGACTAGACGGTGGTTTTGTAACCGATTACACGACTAGTCTAAAAACAGGATTCCCAAGTTTCTACAACAAGTGCTAGTTAGAAAAATGTAGGATGTTTCTCAAACTCTGCAAGCTAAGATGCATGACTATTCTTGATGTTTCGCAACCACTCAGCGGCAGCCAATTTGCACGTGTTGCACAGGGCTGTCATACACTCTCCTTTGTTTGCCAGTGCAAAACAGTAGTTCAGCCTGTCCTTACAGATTATTACTCAGCAAATATATAAATGTGATTTATTTTGTTTAATTGAAGAAGAGTAGGCTAGCCTATAGCCTGTAATGTTTCAGTAGGCTAAAACTAGATTTCACATAAAGACCGCGGATGTCGGAGGGTTTGAAGGCAAATTTATTCAAACATTGGTCCACAAAGAATGATGCAAATAATAAAGTGAAAGAAATAGTAGCCTTCTGTGCAAATATAATGTTTTATATGGACCTGTGTGTCTGCAATAAAGTTCCTCTATCTTTCTAACCAACATTCAGCGGAAGCCAATTTTCACTCGTTGCGCATCTCGCTCAAGTGTGGTTTGGCTAAAACACAGAATACTTTGTGACTGTTGCTTGGATGTATACTAGTATGCATAAACCTATGTTTTGCAAATTTAATGGTCTGCCTCCTTCAGAGTTCAACTGGCAATTAGGCTGTGAAAGCGAGCGCGCCTCTTGGAATCTAGTCATAGTCTATTGTTGCACAGATTTCCGTCACGTCTTGACTTTCACAAAACAAATGATTAGGCTACATTAATTAATATGAGCACACTTTAGTGGCAATGTGCCGTGCAACCCTGATCATTGAATAGCATCAGTTAAATTACTATAATATTAAAGACTGCGGATGTCAGACGATAGGCTACGTATTAGGCGTATTAGGCGTATAGGGGCCAAATCCGGAGCTCCCATACAAAAGGAACGCAGCATAAACAATAGGGATTGTGCAGATGAATGAATGAGGTGACTAATTATTTAAGTATTTTATAAAAAATAAAAAAAAATCTAATTCTATTATATTTCATTTAATCGACTATTATTTCTTAAACGACTAGCACAAACTGTGCCGTTTAGTCGTTTAAACGACTAGTCGCGCACATCCCTAACACACACACAAACACACTGTGAAAAGACGCGCGTGGGTGTGTTTGGGTGGGATTCACATAATGTGTACAAACGTGCAACAACTGGCAGATATGCATGGACTTAAAAAAGAGAAGGAGAGAGAGGAGGGAGAGAGAGAAGTAGAGAGAGGAGAGAGAAGGAGGGAGAGAGAGTAGGAGAGAGGGACAAGGAGAGAGAAAGAGAGAGAGAGAAGGAGGGGGGAGAGAGAGAGAGAGGTGGAGATAGACAAAGACCGGGTAGAGACAGACAGTCTGACAGCAGTGGTCTGGTGACGGAGGAGGACAATGGGAATAAAACCCAGAGGTCCGATCTTTGCTTCTCAACGTCTCTCCTTTCATATCCCTCAAACCCCGAGGCAGTAGAGAGTGATAGAAGGGCCACCTCAGACGAGACGGAGAGAGATAGACAGAGATAGAGAGAGGGAGAGAAAGAGAGAGAGAGAGAGAGAGAGGGAGAGAAAGAGAGAGAGCGTGTTCTCGTCAAGGGTTCTTGCTGGGTGGTTGTGCGCTCTATGTGTCCACTCCCTTCAAAGTACATGTATCCAATGCTTCAGCAGTCACGGGCACGAGCACAGATATACACGAAAACACAGGGAGTCACACACACACACACACACACACACACACACACACACACACACACACACACACACACACACACACACACACACAGGCAACAAAAAAGCACCCAGCTATCAACTCGCAAGTTTATTTATTTATACGTTCATTTATTTATTTATTTAATCTCGTCCATTCCTTCAAGCAGAGAACGTGGCACGGCTTTCGCTTTGCTGGTATTATTTCCTGGATGCAAATAAATGGCAGCAGCGTCTCCTCGGTCTCATCTGTTTGGCTAAACGACAGCTGCTGGCTCTTTCTCTACGCTCGCTCATTTATTCTTTCATTTGCTCTGTCCATCCTTTACTGCTCTGTCCATCCTTTACCGCTCTGTCCATCCTTTACCGCTCTGTCCATCCTTTACCGCTCTGTCCATCCTTTACTGCTCTGTCCATCCTTTACCGCTCTGTCCATCCTTTACTGCTCTGTCCTTCCTTTACTGCTCTGTCCTTCCTTTACTGCTCTGTCCTTCCTTTACTGCTCTGTCCATCCTTTACTGCTCTGTCCATCCTTTACCGCTCTGTCCATCCTTTACTGCTCTGTCCATCCTTTACTGCTCTGTCCATCCTTTACTGCTCTGTCCATCCTTTACCGCTCTGTCCATCCTTTACTGCTCTGTCCATCCTTTACTGCTCTGTCCATCCTTTACTGCTCTGTCCTTCCTTTACTGCTCTGTCCTTCCTTTACTGCTCTGTCCATCCTTTACTGCTCTGTCCATCCTTTACTGCTCTGTCCATCCTTTACTGCTCTGTCCATCCTTTACTGCTCTGTCCTTCCTTTACTGCTCTGTCCTTCCTTTACTGCTCTGTCCTTCCTTTACTGCTCTGTCCTTCCTTTACTGCTCTGTCCTTCCTTTACTGCTCTGTCCTTCCTTTACTGCTCTGTCCTTCCTTTACTGCTCTGTCCTTCCTTTACCGCTCTGTCCATCCTTTACTGCTCTGTCCTTCCTTTACTGCTCTGTCCATCCTTTACCGCTCTGTCCATCCTTTACTGCTCTGTCCATCCTTTACTGCTCTGTCCATCCTTTACTGCTCTGTCCTTCCTTTACTGCTCTGTCCATCCTTTACTGCTCTGTCCTTCCTTTACTGCTCTGTCCATCCTTTACTGCTCTGTCCTTCCTTTACTGCTCTGGTTATCTGCTACATGGAGCGTCCTGGCAGGCGTGACATGCTGATATGTGTCAAGGCATATCTGGAGGCCCAGACTGCTGATACAACCCTGGGGAATGTGTGTGTGTGTGTGTGTGTGTGTGTGTGTGTGTGTGTGTGCTCTCTCTGGTGCTAAAGCAGGACTACAATAGCATATCAGTAACTGTCTACAGTAGCACACCACCATTTCCTCAACAGGGAGGTGTGTGCTAATATAATAGAATATTTCTAAATGCTTGCAAATGAACTCAAGCACACTCAATTCAAAGCAAAATTATTATTAGTTATCATTAGTTAATTGCGGAGGTCATAATAAGGCTATTATCATAATAATTTCGATTAATTCACGATTAATTGTGCAGCCCTAGCTCCACCCCCCCCCCCCCCAACCACACACACACACACACACACACACACACACACACACACACACACACACACACACACACAGTGTACCACCAAATCCTAATTCTTTCCTCTCCATCAGTAAACTTAAACCTTGCATGAACTAAAATGTGGTTTTATTGCTGTTTATTTGCTTTGAGACAGCAATGTGAGGACAGGGAGCCATTTCCATGTACTGGAGGAGCCCGTTCTTCATCAGCGTATATCCTTCCCCACTGCCCTCACCACAGGGGGGGGCGCTGCATAAATCCAGCCCCTGGCCTTGTCCACTAGGCCCAGGGGGTCCTGAGGGGCACATATATCTACTTTGATGGGAGGCTTCCCAAGGCTGTCTCGGTTCGCTAACTCTCTCTGACACCACACCCACACACGCACACACACAAACACACATATGCACACGCATACACGCACACACACACACGCACACACATGCATGCACACACATACATACAGTACACACACACACATGCATGCACACACACACAAGTGGGGCTTAAACCGGAAGTCGATTCAAAGCGGTTTAAACTGAGGGGAAATGTCATTTCCTTAGCCTAATAATTATTAATTAGGGCCCGAGCACTGGCGGTGCGAGGCCCTATTGAAATTGTAAGGATTATTATTATTATTCTCCTTCTACCTCTACCTTCTTCTTCTCCCCAAACAAATGCATTTTTGGCGGCCTAAACATCGATGAAAACGGATGAAACTTTGAAGATACGTCAGTCCCGTTGAAAAATTTGATAATTCATGGGTGAGGGAAATGGGCGTGGCAAAACGGCTCAAGAGCGCCCCCTGGAAAATTTAAAATGGCGAGCCCCACCTTTCAGTTTGATGTAGGCGAACGAAATTCGGTGGGCATATGTAGTAGGGGTGTGCCGGGAGCGTGTGGAGAGCGTGTGTTGCGTTTTTGTGTCTTGAGTAAAGTTGAGGTTTTGTGGTTGTTGGTTGGATCCATTGTATGTTTGAAAGTTGAGTTAATGTAAATACTATTTGCTGATATTTTCTGTTTAATTGTCTTTTGTGGCTGAGGTTGCTCCCCATACTCTGAGTTGTATAAATTCCTAGCCCCCATAAAACACAGCTGGCTGTGGGGGGGGGGGGGGGGGGCAGTGATACGCGGTCACTAGACAATAGGTTTTTTTCAGCCTTAGGTGATGCGGGCAGTGACAATACTCTCTCTATCTCTCTTTTTCTTGTTCTTTCGCTCTTTCTTTCTCATTTCTCTCTCTTTCCTGTCTTTATAAATTAGGGAAAGATAATTCATCCAGTGGGTTGTGTGGTGGTGTATGGGACGACTGGATTAGGATAATTATTAATTCATAAATTCATAAGTGGATGCTGAACCTGGGCCAGGTGGACACTGATCGAGACATCGGTTACTCAGCACTCAAACCCTAGCAGCAATCCACTAGTCAATCATACCTTTTATTAATGAAACCCTTCTTCAATCTTCATAAATTGAGGAGGGGTGTAGCTAGTCTATATTTTAGGGATATGAAGAAATCTTTCATTCTTCTCACCTCTGTTGTCCAATGTCGAAAAGTAAGCCTGAATTGCTGATTAATGCTCAATGATTGAAGTAGATTGGCCATCTGATTTAATTGTTTTGAGTGGTTGACCTGCATTTGAGGCTTGGTGTTTTATGATAAGGTGATTGATTGGTTTGGTTACTTGATTTGATATTAAGGATAAAAGGTTAGTTCATTAATTGATTAATTCTTCAATATTTTATTGATTATTTGATTAATTATTTAGTTATTCAACTTTTTATTATTATAAGTATTATATAATATAATAATTCTACTTGATACTGGATATAAGTGGTTTTGAGGGTGTTTAATTGTTAAATGGATGTAGATGGTTTGGTGTTGAACTTTGGTTATTGAATGTTGGTCTGTTTGATATCTGGTTTAGAGGTGTCTTGGTTTTTGATAGAATAAGCATTGGTTTAAGGGTTTGCTTTAGTAGTGAGGTATATACATACATACATATATTACGCTTTGCATATTGTGTGTGTGTGGAGTGAAAGGATTGTGAGTGGACGGACAATAGGACTCAACTTGCGGATAGGCAAAGTGGTGTGGGCATTTCAATGTCTACATCAAATCTTTTTATTTTAATTTATTATTTTCTGGCATACAGCGGTTAATGAGGGGATTGTCCTCTGGTGCACAATACCCTAAGCTTGTGTCAAATCAGGCCTTGTGGTTTTTAATTTGTAAAAATTAAAAGTGCTTAAAGAGGCCGATCGCTCCCTGTGCTGAAGACTAGGGTTGAGTTGAGCAAGATTAGATCTGGTTAGGAAGTTTAGTCAGAGCAAGAAGAGTCCCATGTCCGTGGGTGATTGAGTGTTCATTTCTTTATTAATTACATAATTGATAAAGCTTCATTTTTATAGTGTTAGATTCTTAAGAGGTTTATTAATAGTTTGAATTGTTAACTGTTTATCGATTTATGAGGAAACAGTCTTGACACTGTTCAGTAAAGTGGGACGGACACAGAAAACAGCATTGGAAGCAGTAATCACAGCTCAAACCGAAATAAAGGAAGTCAACAGCACGACGGACAAGCTGCAGAGTGATATTGATGCTCTGTTCTCCCACATGAATTTAGTTTCGACTTCGCATCCTTATGACATCAAGAGGGAATCTAATATGGCTTATTCACAGTTACTTGTGCTAAACACTGAGGGAAGATATGTCATCAAAGATGATAATGACGACATTATACAGATGGGAAATGCCAGAACGACCATCACTACCCATCCTGATGTGAAGTGCAAAACCAGGAAGTTAGCTCAGTCTCTGATACCAGGTGAAAAGAAGAAGAAGAAGATAAACAAAAAGGGAAAACATGGAAGCGACAGTGACTCTTCTGAAGATGAAGGAGTAAATATTGGAGGATATGATGAAAGTATTAGAAGGATTATGACAGGTGCTGAATAGAAATGAAGAATGGACCAAGAAACAGACTCTAGTAGTAGTAGTGAAGAAGTGAATGAGGAGTCTGACTCGAATGAAGATGATGCAACGTGGACCGAGGAGGTACCAGTGGAAGTAGAATTGAAGGAAATGAGGAAGTAGTTGAAGGGAATTAGTAAGTAGTTGAAGGAACAAGATGCAAAGCTGAAGAAGAAACTCTCTCAAAGTCAGTTATTGGATGGAAAATGTAAAGTAATAGAGAAGAAATAAAATGTTTTGCAGAATGAACAATCACAGATTCAACAACAACAACAACCAATGATGCAATCTTCACTCCCGTTCCCTGTTTTCCAGCAGCCTCAGACATGAGACATGAGAGGTGTGGAAAAGGCTTATTATTCTTTCTGAAGAATTCAAAACCAATTCGATGTTAGAAAAAAAAAAAAAAAGGGGGGAGGTGAAGAGGAAGTCGAGCATGTCAACAATATTTGTACGAATTTACTATTCAGGAAAAAGCTACTATTTGTGCTCATCCGAATACCGTATTCGTATTCGGGCACACCCCTAACACACACACACACACACACACACACACACACACACACACACACACACACACACACACACAAACACATAACTCATCCTGAAACCTCTGTATCCCCTCCAGTACTGGGAAACCCTTAGATTTTTAGAAGACTGCTTTTTATTTTTGTTCCCAGAACAAAATACTGCCCCTTCTCCCCTTCCCTAAACATCCTCATCTCCTGCAGTCTCTCTCCTGCAGTCTCTCTCTCCTCCTCTTTCTCCTCCGCCTTTCTCTCTCTCCTCCTCTCTCTCCTCCAGTCTCTCTCCTCCTCTCTCTCTCCTCCTCTCTCTCCTCCAGTCTCTCTCCTCCTCTCTCTGTCCTCCTCTCTATCTCCTCCAGTCTCTCTCCTCCTCTCTCTCTCTCCTCTCTCTCTCCTCCAGTCTCTCTCTCTCCTCCTCTTTCTCTCCTCCTCTCTCTCTCCTCCTCTCTCTCTCCTCCTCTCTCTCTCCTCCAGTCTCTCTCCTCCTCTCTCTGTCCTCCTCTCTCTCTCCTCCTCTTTCTCCTCCGCCTTTCTCTCTCTCCTCCTCTCTCTCTCCTCCTCTCTCTGTCCTCCTCTCTCTCTCCTCCTCTTTCTCCTCCGCCTTTCTCTCTCTCCTCCTCTCTCTCTCCTCCAGTCTCTCTCCTCCTCTCTTTGTCCTCCTCTCTCCCTCCTCCAGTCTCTCTCTCTCCTCCTCTTTCTCCTCCGCCTTTCTCTCTCTCCTCCTCTCTCTCCTCCAGTCTCTCTCCTTCTCTCTCTCCTCCTATCTCTCTCCTCCTCTTTCTCCTCCGCCTTTCTCTCTCTCCTCCTCTCTCTCCTCCAGTCTCTCTCCTCCTCTCTCTCCTCCTCTCTCTCTCCTCCTCTCTCTCTCCTCCTCTCTCTCTCCTCCTCTCTCTCTCCTCCAGTCTCTCTCCTCCTCTCTCTGTCCTCCTCTCTCTCCTCCAGTCTCTCTCCTCCTCTCTCTCTCCTCCTCTCTCTCTCCTCCATTCTCTCTCCTCCTCTCTCTCTCCTCCTCTCTCTCTCCTCCAGTCTCTCTCCTCCTCTCTCTCCTCCTCTCTCTCTCCTCCAGTCTCTCTCCTCCTCTCTCTGTCCTCCTCTCTCTGTCCTCCTCTCTCTCTCCTCCAGTCTCTCTCCTCCTCTCTCTCTCCTCCAGTCTCTCTCCTCCTCTCTCTCTCCTCCAGTCTCTCTCCTCCTCTCTCTCTCCTCCAGTCTCTCTCTCTCCCCCAGTCTCTCTCTCTCCTCCAGTCTCTCTCTCTCCCCCAGTCTCTCTCTCTCCTCCAGTCTCTCTCCCCCAGTCTCTCTCTCTCCTCCTCTCTCTCTCCTCCAGTCTCTCTCTCTCCTCCAGCTCTGCACCGACTAAACAGCATACTGTAGTAATGTAGGAAAGCAGGAGAGAACACACAGTATAAATTCACGCTAGTATCGACTATCTCTGACAGTAGAACGGTCCCCCAGGATAAGTACGGGCAGGGAGACAGTAATGGATTAGCTGAGAGCCATTAGGGCTGGTTAGTGCTACGCAGTGTTTGTGTTTAATTGCTTAGCGTTGCTGGATGAGCACTTGGCAGCATCGGAGATATGTATTCCGACGGCATTAAGCGCTCCGTGCATCTCCACTGATATTCCATAAATCCCTGCTGTGAGTGTGTGTGTGTGTAAGTGTGTGTGTGTGTGTGTCCACTACTCTGTCCTCGTTAACGACAATATCGTCAAGCAACACCCATAAGGGGTACACTGTATACAGGGTTTGTCAATATACAGAGACTGCATGGACAGTAAATACATACACACTCGCCCCCCCCCCCCCCCCCACCCCTCCCCCTGAGTCTCGTTTCCCTGGAGACGGCAGCCATCATTATGGAGCTCCTGCAGGTGTTCTAGATATTGTTTCTTATTCAGGTGACACAGTTTTATAATGAGAAAAGTGCAAATTCCAGCACATCCAGAACGCTGTGGTAGATGTGCTCCCGAAGCCACGGCTCTTCCATCCGCCCGTCCCCTGTCCCATCCGCCCGTCCCCTGTCCCATCCGCCCGTCCCCTGTCCCATCCGCCTGTCCCCTGTCCCATCCGCCCGTCCCCTGTCCCTACAGCCCACCTGGGAGCAAGGTGCTGTGACGCCACAGACTCTGGGAGTGTGTGCTTTTTACTACCAGTGTACTGTATACCGTATGCGTGTGTGTATGTATTTGTGTGTGTGTGTGTGTGTGTGTGTGTGTGTGTGTGTGTGTGTATGTATGTGTATGAGTGTGTGTGTGTGTGTGTGTGTGTGCAGGCGCAGGAAACGGACTCTCCTCGTCGTGCCTTACCACCACACTACGTAATTGGGTTGCAGAGACGGAGACTCCTCGTGCCACCGAAGCGAGTTTCTCTCATCCGTTCCTCGCCATCACACAGAGTTGAGCAGGAAACCCAGCCTGAACGCTGCTCATTAGGCCCGTCTCCAGAGCAGGCCAGGCAGCAGCGAGAGCCCGGCTATATATACACGCTCCAGCCCCCCAGAAGAAGCACACCAGACCCCTTCTGTTGCCCGTGGAGCTAGTGGAGCTGACGGCTCCCTACCGCCCCTGTCACTTTGACAAGGAGGCTGAATCCTACTGGACCTCCAGGCTCTGAGCTGTGTGTGTGTGTGTGTGTGTGTGTGTGTGTGTGTGTGTGTGTGTGTGTGTGTGTGTGTGTGTGTGAAGAATCAGCACTATAATACTATAATGTGCAGTAGAAGGTAAGAGATCCGAACCTCAGACATCTGAAAAGTCCGGTCAAGTGAACAGGTGTCAAAAACGTACGTAGCCGTCAAATAAAATGCAGTGTATTTGCATAAAATGCATCACTTTCAGAGGTACGGACACTTCAGAGCCTCGAAGGGCCCTCACAGAGCCTGAAGGGCCCTCACAGAGCCTGTTCACAGAAGGCGGTGTTCACAACATGGTGATCCTGGGTGGCCCTGGCATAACCTGAGCGAACCGATCCAGATGTAAAGCTCGGTGGTAGAGAGAGGCCCTCGGACGCTTCGCTCTCTCTGTCTTCCACCCCCCCCGCCACCAAGAACAGAACGCTCCGTCTCTTTCAACCGCCTTATTTCCCCTCGGAGGAGACAAACAGGTGCACATTCCTGCTGAAGCTACCCTAATCACCGCTCTCTCTCTCTCTCTCTCTCATCTCTTGTTCTTTGTCAACATGCCCAGGTAATAACAGTGAGGGAGGTCTTTGTGTTCTGAGTGCTCCAGAGCAGAGAGACAGGAAGTCCTGTTCTCCCGCTCCCCTGACGAACAGGAAATACCGGCTTCATTTACAGGACACCTGTTCATGGTATCCCTGGGAGACATGGAGGAACACATACCTCCTTCACTTTACGTGACTTGTGTAGCTGTGTGTGTGTGTGTGAGAGAGAGAGAGAAAATGAGTGTGTGTATGTCACACAGGTTTTCTCCATTTTAACTTGCATGCACACACACACGCACGCGCGCATGCACACACTAGGAGGGAGACGCAGCCCAGATAGCAAGCGAATGTGTAATAATTCTGGGCCATATATGGGCGGGAACTAAGCCACAAGGGCCAGATCTGGCCTGTATATGGCCCAGATCCGCTTGCTATCTGGGAGAGCTGAGGACACGAAAGAAAGTTCTCCTCAATTCCTCTCCTCAATTCCTCTCCTCAATTCCTCTCCTTCACCCCAGCCTGCGTTCCCTGGCTTGTCTCCCCCTCTCTTGTTTTACGAGCGCTGTCGAGGGGAGAGAGGACTAGTTTGGGGATCATCTCAGATTTACCGTCCAGCGCTTTTCTATCAGAGGGAACTGTGTACCAATCTGCAGCCAGATATGAGAGCAGAGAGGCTGGAGCTCTCCTCTTCCAGGAAATAAAATAAGATGAAAAATACACACAGCCGTCTGCCAGTAAAAAAAAAAAGTTGTGTGCAAGGTTTTTCAATGCTTTTTTTCTATTGACTTTAGAGAAGTTTCTGGAGAGCCTCTCCAGCGTTACGGAACGCATCAAAGCTTTCAAAGCTTCGACTGCTGCGATGGGTGTGGAGGAATTGGAATGTCTGAACTACAGTGCCTCTCTCTCTCTCTCTCTCTCTGTCTCTCTCTCTCTCTCTGTCTCTCTCTCTCTCTCTCTCACACACACACACGTACGCACACACAAGCATGTGCACACTCATGCATGTACGCACTCACACACACACACACACACACACACACACACACACACACACTCCCATACGCTCACACACACACACACACACACACACACACACACACACACACACACACACACACTCACATACGCTCACACTCACACACACACACACACACACACACACACACACACACACACACACACACACACACACACACACACACACACACACACACACACACAAGGGGAAAACTGATCCAGCCGGCTGAATATTTGAAACATGAGTGCCTGAAGAGTTTCATATTCATCAGTTTGTGAACCCAATATGAAAACCACACTGGCTCCTCTGCCTTGACCTTCTGACTTCAGGCTTCGTACAGATTCCCCCAACAGCCAAAGGGTTCCAGGAATAGGAGATGTCCTCACTGGATAAATTGGCAGAAGGGAAGCTTGGCAGATTTCAAATGAGAGCTTTCCTGTCTTCTGTTCTTGTAACGTGCACATATCGGTGCCAGAGTCGACATTGGTGAGTCAGACATCCAGGAGGGTTCTGTCTGTCTGTTCTCTGAAGGAGAGCGGGTTCTGTGGTGCGTTCTCCCTTCATATTGTCTCTTTATTTGACTGAAGGCTGGGGGAGGCTCTAGAGAAAGAGAATAAGAGCCTACCTGACCGTGGAGGCAAGTCACAGAGGACTGTTTCCTCATGCATGTTTTTGCACGTGTGTGTGAGCGTGTGTGTGTGTGTGTGTGTGTGTGCGTATGGTATGTGTGTGTGTGCATGTGTGTATCGTATGTGTGTGTGTATGTATGTATGTATGTATGTGTGTGTGCATGTGAGTGTGTGTGTGCATGTGTGTATAGTATGTATGTATGTATATGTATTCATAATTTTATACGACCAGCAAATATCAGTTTACCTGTGAGTGAGGCCAGGCTAAAACTGGTTCACATTAATCCATTTCTGAGTTTTTATGGACTCCGTTCACAAATGACGCCGATCAGCTGGGTCAAACAAACAAACAAACAATTGGGAAACTTTGGATTCGGCAAGCATGTCCTGGCTGTTACGTTTATTTTCCAAGCTCTCTATAACTGGGATAAGAAAAGAGCGTCTAAACAACCATCCAGGCATCAACAAGGCGATGCGCTTTTAATTGCAATTTGTGTGCTGGTGTGCGGTGATGTGCACCCACACCCCAGACCTCTCCACACCCAACTGGGGATCAACAACGACATCACACAAGAGGCAACATGAAATACAGCTGTCCCCCAGGTAAGTGCTTTGTGTTTGGACAATCTACCGTTTTGTCGTGAACAACAAGCTAATGTCTACCTCTCGGGTGTTGCGGGTGTGCTGTCCTTGCTGGGAGCTGAGGCTGGAGTAGCCATGGAGTCGACCGGGCAGAAGGCTTCCCAGACCGGGCAGAAGGCTTCCCAGACCGGGCAGAAGGCTTCCCAGACCGGGCAGAAGGCTTCCCAGATGGGCAGAAGGCTTCCCAGATGGGCAGAAGGCTTCCCAGATGGGCAGAAGGCTTCCCAGACCGGGCAGAAGGCTTCCCAGACCGGGCAGAAGGCTTCCCAGACCGGGAAGAAGGCTTCCCAGATGGGCAGAAGGCTTCCCAGACCGGGCAGAAGGCTTCCCAGACCGGGCAGAAGGCTTCCCAGACGGGCAGAAGGCTTCCCAGATGGGCAGAAGGCTTTCCAGATGGGCAGAAGGCTTCCCAGACCGGGCAGAAGGCTTCCCAGACCGGGCAGAAGGCTTCCCAGACCGGGCAGAAGGCTTCCCAGACCGGACAGAAGGCTTCCCAGACCGGGCAGAAGGCTTCCTAGACCGGGCAGAAGGCTTCCCAGACCGGGCAGAAGGCTTCCCAGACGGGCAGAAGGCTTCCCAGATGGGCAGAAGGCTTCCCAGACCGGGCAGAAGGCTTCCCAGACCGGGCAGAAGGCTTCCTAGACCGGGCAGAAGGCTTCCTAGACCGGGCAGAAGGCTTCCTAGACCGGGCAGAAGGCTTCCCAGACTGGGCAGAAGGCTTCCCAGACCGGGCAGAAGGCTTCCCAGACCGGGCAGAAGGCTTCCCAGACCGGGCAGAAGGCTTCCCAGACCGGGGTGGAGAGTCTGAAGGAGAGTGGGGTTGGTGGAGGCGAGGAGCGGCGGGCTCCGCTGAACTCTACCGCGTGTAGTGGTGTAGGACATGACGCTGTTCTACTGACCATTGTCTTCTGACTACAACACAGTTCCACTGAACATTGTCTATTGACCACAAAACAGTTGTGATATTGTGGGACACATCTCCCTCCGGTTGGAATGTGGAGACAACTGATAAGGACCCCTCAGACCTAACACATCGTGTCTCCCCCATCCCCCTGCCCAGGCCAGGCCACATTCCACATCCTGTCTCCCCCCATCCCCCTGTGACAGGCCAGGCCACATTCCAAACCAGACACACACACTGAGACAAAGGACTGAACCTCTTTGCCTTGTTTCTTGAATAAAGTGAAATTGCTCCATCTCCACCATGTGATGCAAACACCACGTGAATAAGCCCGGTGAACAAAGTTATTGTGTGATGCACTGTATTTGTAATGCAACTGTACTGTGTTATAAATAACTGATTCTATGCTGCTAAGTCTACCATAGTCAAGTTTGGTATCCATCCTTGGCTAAAATCATGAATCAGTTGATTTTGCAATGGAAATGTAATATCAGGTTGAAACCATAACATGGATATGTGATGATTTCTAGACCCCTGAGCTCAGCTTGCATAGCTTGGCTGCTCTGTTTTACGATGGTAGCAGGGGTCACTGGGTGATCCAAGTCACCAATCGGGTGCCTGTTTCTGCCCACAGGACACACCTCACCTCTGCTCCTTTAAAAGGAATCAGACAGGAAGCTCTCGTTCTCTCATCCTCTCGTGCACTCTTGTGTGCTGTCTCACCTCTCAGTAACTCTAAGTTTGTGCCTGGTGAGAATCAGCTTGTATCTGGAATTCTGAACTGCTACCTAAGATCTCTGAGTCGACACGGGGGCTTAGGAAAATACTCTTCAACGATCCACCTCTGGCGAGAGCAGAGGTTTTGAATGATATATATGTGACAGCGGCTGGTGATTTGGTCCGCAACTCGGCAAACCCCGAAATGCGCTAGAGGGCAAAATAGCTAAAAAAAACTTTTTTTTTCGTTTTTTGTTTTTTTGCGTATTACCAAAGTTGAAGTTGTGAAGAACCTACTTACTATAACAGACAACAGTTTTAGGTTCACGAAATACGTTTAATTAGTCTGCAAACTAAGCTCGTTTTTAGCTGATTTCGAGCCGGGCTTGGGGGCGGGCAGATCGATTAGCATGATTTGTTTTCATTGGCTATTGCTTCCGGGTTCTCCGCCCCCACCCTGCCCATAAGAACAGCACGCTTTGTTTGTTTACATTCAGTTCCACGTTTAACCATGGATGCTACTGCTTTTGCGAAAGCTCTGAACAAAGATCTGCTCAACGCCGCTCGACGATTCGACAATGGAGAACTTATGGATTCGTACCTAAAGGACTACATGGATGTTGACGATGGTACAAACTCGGAATGTGGTAGTGAAGAAGAGGACAATGCTTCGAGTAAGCTATCTTTATACTATCTGTGCTGTTTACATTTACGTTAGTCGTTTAGCAGTAGCTCATTTCTAAACAAGTGACTGAGTCTAGCTAGCATAACAAATCTAGCACTAACTAACAAAGGCTAGCTAGCTAACGTTAGCTAACATGCTAGTTAGCTGAGCTAGCCCTGTGTTCCTAAACTAGCCAGCGAGGCAGCTAATATCTAGCTAGCTAGCTAGCTAGGTAGCTATTACAGAGAGAAACAGAATGAGAGAGCATGAGAGGTATGTTAGTCTGACACCTTGTTTTTTGTTTTGGTTACAGCATGAGCAAGAACAAGCTCCAGGCCATAGCCCAAGAGAATGGTGGACAAGTGCAGACCCCCATGCGCTTGGACATGCAAATGCTACAACTGGCAAGAGCATCTGAAACCCTACTTCCGGGCACTCCCACAGATTTCGAGTTACCAGCACTTCAGGTAATTATCATGCATTAGCTAGTCTATTTAATCAACACTTTCTGGTACTATTTTATGTATATGGAGTGCCAGTACTGTGGGCAATAGTTTAATGTACTTTCTTCCTTCTATTCTATTGCAGTTTTGATGCAGAGAGACCTGGCATGGTTGTGGCCAGAGAACACCGTGATGCACCAGCAGTCGAGTTTCAGCTGCTGCGCAAGCCTGATGTCCTGCCCCCCAGAGAAGGTCTTCCTGTGCAAGCCCCACCCGGACTGGACATGGCCAGACAGACATATCTCTTTAACAAGATCAGAGAGTTCTGTTCTGATGAGGGACGAGACATCACATGTCCCCCGCCAAACTCCACAGCAGCTCAGAACAAGACTGTCCGCTTGTAGATTCACTGCAGATCATCAGGATGGACAGCACTGCAGGAGAAAGGCCACAGCCTTTTCCTGTTTGTATACTGAAGCATTGCGTGTTCTCTTGCACAGACTTGCGCACACTTGCACAGACTGCATTGTTCGAATATTGAATACTGAGCCGAGTACTGTTATTACCTTGAGTATTGAGCTGGGGACTGTTATTACTTTGTTGTACACTTGATCACAATGAACACTATGCACCTTGTTATTACTTTGCTGTGCACTTGATCACAATGAACACTATGCACCTTGTTATTACTTTGTTGTGCACTTGATCACATTGAACACTATGCACCTTATTACTTTGTTGTGCACTTGATCACAATGAACACTATGCACCTTGTCTATACAACTGACTGTACACTTTAACACTTAGACTGTTGCCTTTTTTTGTACACTTTACTACTTATGCTTGTAATGTATATCATGTATTTGACAATAAAGAACGTTAAATTTGAACTTCAGCTTATATTGTTCTTAACTGCATTCACAACACAAGATTAATACTGACTCAAAGAGTGTGGGGTCATCAGTGAGAGAGCACCCCACTCTCAGGTAATACCCCAAGTTGACAGCCACTCTGACAGATAATGACAGATCGTCCAGTGGGGGAGTGGCTGGGGGAGGGGTTACCAGGCTATTGTTCACGCCCATTACCTGGCAGTCAGAGGTGTGAAATTGTTGGAGAACTTTGGAGGGCGATTTCTCAGCTAAGTTGATTTGGCAGTACTAGCATTCAAATAAGCATATCTTCTTCAAATATGTTCAGATTTCAATGTATGAGACCTCATTTGAAAGCTTACAATCTGCACTTTCATAATCTGTAAAAAACTGAAAAATGAAAATGCCTAGTTGAGGACCAAATCACCAGCGGCGGTCACATATGCAACTTGTGAACTCTGAAACGGAACTTTAAACTCTGCGAACATCAACTTCGCGCAGCAACGCTATCACTGTTTCAACTGGAGCGCAGGTGCGCTGCCCCCTTCATCAAACCGAGCGACCATCAGTCACGTGCCTCCTCCATGCTTCGAGCCAGACAACACCACCCGGACAACGCGCTTCACACACCATTGTAAGGTTGACATCCATGTGTTCTCTTTGATGTGGGGTGATGCCAAAGTGTTGTTTACGCTTAGAAGATTTAGGATAGGCTGTGATAATCTATGACATCATTCTTTTCATTTCTGCTGTGTTTTCATATTGCCACGTGTTTTTCCATCTATTCTTGAATTGTGTTATAATATTATTTTGATAATTGATTAGTATAATTTCAATAAATATTATTAAGTTTTGACCACGTCCGAGCATCATCACATTATCTTAGGTCACTTGATTGAGTCAAGAACTCCTCCTACAGACTGAGATTGATGAATAAACTGAATAAATTGATAAAGGTTATCTTGTTTCCCTGTACAAAACAGGGTGGTGCCCCATACGAGTTGATTTAATGAATTAAATCCATTTTCCTTCATATTTGTGATAACCGCGGTATAATCATAAATTATACCAGTCATAGTCATAGTTCTAGAACCCTAAAACATGCGGAACATGCAACCCCAAAGGTAGCAGTTGAGCAAGATGACGGAGTGAAATCATCCCGGGCGAGATCAACGGATGATCGGCTGGAAAGTGGGGCTGCCGAGCCTCCAAATCCACCGCTGGCCGGCGAACACCAAGGCAACCGGGTGACAGTTAATGCTGCCCAGGGATTGCGCAATAGGCAAAATAACAATCTGATCTCCACTGTCTTATAGGCCAAGTGTGATAAGCATCCAATCTTTCAAACGGTCAACCATGATAGGATCATATGGGACCCCAAAAAGAAGCCTAAGGGTATTTTGGGAGGGGGCATTTAAACATTAGGAGCCTTCTCCCTAAAATTGATTAAATAAAAGCACTATTAGATTCAAACTTAGATTATCTTGGTTTTAGTGAAAGTTGGTTAAACGGCAAGATTCCAACTACTATGAGTGACGTGCCAGGTTTGACATGTTTTAGAAAGGACAGGGAAATTGAAAAAGCAGGGAAGGACAGGAAAACTAAAAGAGCAAAAAAGGACAAGAAAAGTGATAGAGCAGGGGGAGTGATTTTTATATACGTGATTCCTTCAAGTGCTCAGAGCTTAAACTTGACCATGACGATTTATTTGAATGTTTAGGATTAGACGTATCTCTCTCTAAAGAGATGCACTTTCCTATACTACTTATATACAACACTCCTCCGACATTGTTTTTTATGACAAACTGGAAAAACTGGTCAAAACTATATCCCATAATTCAGAGGTAATAATTTTAAGTGATTTCAACATAAATTGGGTGGATAAGAAAGCAAAAACTCTCAAAACCTCAAAATTTGATTTTAGTCAGATGATTAAAGGGCCAACTCAAATTACCAGATCATCCCAGACCCAAATTGACTTGGTATTATCAAACAAAGAAGAACATATAATGAAAACGTATAACCTCATAACGGGATTGTCAGATCACAACATGACTCTAGCAGTGAGGAAACTAACAAAAAAATCACTTTACAAACCATAGGCTTACTGTCCCCAAATTTGATCAACTGAGAATACCAAAACACGATCTATTCAGCCTTGACAATGAACTTAAAGAGACAAGCTGGAGTAATGTTGTGCAAAATAACAATGCAAATGTAAGCTGTGACCAATTCATGGAATCAATTGAGCAAGTTATCTCTAAATTCCTGAAAAAATGATTTAAAAAAAAAAGTCAAATCGGAAAAAATCTCTCCCATGGGTGAATGCATCAATTAGACAATTAATGAAAAAAATAGACCTGGCACTCAAAGCCACAATAAACAGCTGCACAAGCATCACTGCTATGGCTCTATATAGAGACAGAGTACGCATCACTGCTATAGCTCTATATAGAGACAGAGTACGGCATCGGAGATGTGCGCATTCGGCTGTGACGTTAGTGGATGACACACACAGGCTACACTCTATCCAACAGACCCTACCGGGGAAGTCAGACAACGTGTAGACACATTTTCAAACAGGCTTTATTTTGGTAAACAGACCACATATTGGGAGTCTTTGTGGTTACTTTATCCGGTAAGGGAAAAAAATCAGGATGTGATAAACTGACTGTGAAAATTACATTGGAATGTTGAAACAGTGAAACAAGACGGTGCCCCTACAACGGCTCGTTGGTTCACGACGCGAGTATGTAGTGTAATTATAGGTGCAGTAATATTTCTAATAGAACTGTAAGGAGGCTTTGCCGTGGTATATCGTGTCACATAAAACAGCTTTTAACCAAGCACCTGTTGGTGTCGCACCCAGTTTAGCGATAACACCATTGAGTTTAGGGTTAAGGAAGACCCTAACCTTAGCCCTAACCCTAACCCTACACCTGACCCTCACCCTAACCCTAACCTTAACCCTAAACTCTATGGTGTTCATGCTAAACTGGGTTGCGAAAAGTAATCTCGCCACCCGTTGTATAATATCTGTTAGTGTGAAGTGTGATGATTTCTGTACAGCCAAGATCGAACCCAGCATGGGCAAGTGAGCGTAAAGGCAATACTGCCAAGCAACACAGTGACACCTGTTATATAGACTAGTGTCGCACTTGCATTTAAATTATAATGTAAACTTCAAGCATTCAAAGTAAACTGCAGACACTTTCAGGTGGATGAAAATAAAATGTCTGCACATTAAAATGATTGACTTCATAGAAAACTTTCAGGTGGATGAAAATAAAATGTCTGCACATTAAAATGATTGACTTCATAGAAAACTATCTCGCCTATAGACTATGTCATTGGCTGTATAACTTCCATCTCAAATGTACATCTTGTAAACTACTGTCTGCAGACTCAGCCCACTCCTCCCTCCACTACTGCCCTGCTGGGCTGCACCAGCCCACTCCTCCCTCCACTACTGCCCTGCTGGGCTGCACCAGCCCACTCCTCCCTCCACTACTGCCCTGCTGGGCTGCACCAGCCCACTCCTCCCTCCACTACTGCCCTGCTGGGCTGCACCAGCCCACTCCTCCCTCCACTACTGCCCTGCTGGGCTGCACCAGCCCACTCCTCCCTCCACTACTGCCCTGCTGGGCTGCACCAGCCCACTCCTCCCTCCACTACTGCCCTGCTGGGCTGTTAATGAATGTGAATGTGAAGTCTTCACAACAATGGCAGCGTTTTGGAAATTGAAGAGGACAGATGTCAATCAGAAAGAGGAAACTACAGGTGGTGATACAGTAACCAATTCAAACAGCCAGTAGGAGAGCACAGCACATGAGAGGTGGGAGGAAAGGTAGAGGAAAAGTAGAGGGAGGGGGGGGGGGGAGACAGGGTCGGAGGTCAGCCCCTCTAGTTATTAATATAATAAACCTGACTGACAATCCGTATAGTGCTGTTTTGGAGTAATTTCCTTTGTGTGTGTGTGTGTGTGTGTGTGTGTGCCACACTGCTCCCACTCTGCGGTGGGGCAGCGAAGCGCTCTTCCTTACCGTTGCTATAGCAACAATGTGAGCGTGGTTGTGAAAAGTATCACGCAGATTATATTGGGTGGAGGGTCAGAAACTTTTCTTCCCCTATGAATTCTGCCTGGCAACAGGTGTACGTGAGTCCAGGGAGTAACAAAAAAGGCGCAAAGTTGATCTAACGTCGTCGTCGATCTCTAATGCTAGCTAGCTAAAGTTCAGTTGAAGTTCAAGTGTTTTCAGGTGCAATTTTACAATGAATCATGTACTGTAGAGTACTTGTTGAATGTGTGGTTTAGTACATTGCCTCAGGCTGGAGATAAAGTAACCCGTACCTTCAAACAGGAATGGTTTGAAAAAAATAAATGGCTAACTGCTAGCATCTCGAAACGTGTTCTGTTTCCCATGCATTCTTTTTGGTGGAGACACTGATTGGGCATCGGCTGGATTCAAAGACATTAAACATCTGTCAGACAGAACAGCGAAGCATGAAAGCTCTGCGTCCCATCTGAGCTGTGCCATGAAGCTGGGTTTACTGGGGCAGCTCAGCGTCCAGCTCAACATCCAGCTCAACACCCAGCTCAACATCCAGCTCAACATCCAGGCACAACTAGAAGGTACATTTCACCGCTCAGTCGTGGAGCACAACTAACAGACCGAGCAGAACCGGTGTGTTCTGGGGAGGCTGATTACTCGTATCGAACTCACTAAACCCAGGCAATTTTAGGTGCATTTTTGAGATGATGTGTGAGGAGGGAGGCCAGTTGCTTTTCGTTCCAGCAAAAACTAAATGTAATCTATTGAATCGCTCTACACAGAGAGAATTTCATAACGATTTCACTCTGGACTGGACTAAACTTTAGCCCATGTATTTCTGAGCCAGGTGTCACTAATTTTCGCTCTACACTGAACGATTTTCTTATCATTTTCATATAACCCTAACCCTAATCCGTCCAGGGACCAGGCCCGGCAGGGCAGTCGTTTTTCGGGAGGCAGTCGTTTCCCCGGGCCGTTCCCCGGTGGGGTAGTCGGCGTTCCATAGAAATACATGGACTAAAGTTTCGTCCAGTCCAGAGCGAAATTGTTATGAGAAATACATGGACTAAAGTTTCGTCCAGTCCAGAACTAAATTTTTATGAAATTTGCTGTGTAGAGTGATTCAATAGATTACAGTTAGTTTTTGTTGGAACGAAAAGTCGTGCGATACGGTTAGAGGGGGACCAGGCTCAGAAGACACTCGCGCAGCCTTACTTCAAGGGAACATCTAGCACCATTCAGTATGAGCTCCTGGGTTCTCCTTCCTGAATCCAGGAAATGGCCACACAATTGAGAGAGACCCAGTTTGTCGCTGTCCAGGCAGATGAGACTACCGATATATCATGCAAATCCCAATGGTCATAGTGCTGAGGGACATGGTAGACAACACTGTCACGGAGCGATTCCTAATGTTCATGGAACTGAAGGATAAAACTGCCGTCGGCCTGTCCGACGCCATCATACAAGCCCTTGAGCCCCTGGGGTTGAGCGACAAGCTAATTGTACAAACGTACGATGGGGCAGCTGTGATGAGCGGCAGTACAGGCGGCGTGCAAACACTAATCTTCTTTGTCGTATGGGTGGGTTGGTTTCGTCCTCTCCCCCCAGGCTCGGGGGCCGAGGGGCTATCCTTTAACCACCCCGAGCCTGGGTAAGGGGGTCACACAGGCTATATATCCGGGCACACCACCAGGAGCCACGTCACCGTGACACTAATGAAGGTGACCCACCCAAACGCAATATTTGTACATTGCTATGCCCACCAGTTAAACCTAACCCCGCAGCAAGTATGTGCTTCTGGCATGACTTCAGCATGGGTGTTCTATATAGTAGGCTACAGAAAAGAGAGATGGATGCATCTGGCGTGCATCTGGCATGAATTGTGCAGTGGAGAGTTTCAAAGTGAATGTGAAAGAAGTGAGAGAGAGAGAGAGAGAGAGAGAGAGAGAGAGAGCAGATGAGATCGCTACCCTGGCTGGCGACGACACAGCTAAGCGCAGGAAAACAAAGATGGCTGCCATGATTGCTCCAGTGGACGACCGGTTCTCCCAAAGTGACCATCTTATTGCAGCACAGCTGGTGGACTGACTGCTCACTGTTCCCCAAGTTTGTACATCACACGTCATTCCTACTGGCCCAACTCAGCTGTGCTATCAAGCTCTGGCCCACAGCCCTTAACCAGAAGGAGAAGTCACGAACAGAACCGGCTTCTCTCTACCGACACACTGAGCTGCATACAGGAAAATCAGCACAGTCTCTATTCCAGACCATTCACCCAAACAACCTGCAAGAGACCTTGTCTGAAATCTGCACTCTGCTAAAGATCATCATCACAACTCCCATGACCTCCGCCGAGGCAGAGAGGAACTCTTCAACATTAAAGAGGATGAAGACATTCGCCAGAAACACAATGGGAGAACAGTGACTGAGCACCCTACAGGCCTGAACGCTTTCCACTGAAAACCCCTTCGCCCAGGCACAGACGGACTTCAACAGTCAAGAGGTTTGCACACGCAAAGACCCGCCGCGACACCAAGTGAGCTGCATTGGTGAGTTAATCTGTGTGTGTGTGTGTGTGTGTGTGTGTGTGTGTGTGTGTGTGTGTGTGTGTGTGTGTGTGTGTGTGTGTGTGTGTGTGTGCGGGTGTGCGTGTCCATTCATAGCATGGCCTCTGTGTTTGTTGGACATGATGAGGAATGGACAGTGAGTCGTCACTGTAGACTATGTGGTTTTGGATGTTGTGGAGGACTAATGATAGGTTATGCGTGATGCCCAGGGCTGATGGGCGCACACAGGTCACCTGTTGCTTTCAGAACCCTGGACAGGGCAAGCGCTCTCCAATATTATGGGTCCATTAATTACTCTGCGTGTGTTAATGTGTCTTTGTAGTGTGTTATAGCCTCTGCTCTGATGTACCTACCGTAAACTAATTGGCTACCTTTATTGTTTGTGATGGTGACGTTGTACAAAACTGCCCCTCCAGAAATGCCATGCTCAAATTGCCACTGCATGTCACTGTCAAAGAGCATTGAAGAGGAAAGTGGGGGCATGTAATTTCTCCCATTACCAAATGTGAGTAGGCTATTTCAGCCATGGTTACATGACATGGTCTAATTAGAAGCCGCTGTGAGCCCATTCCATTCTAAGGACTCTTAAAAGCAACAATTATTCTACCGCCATTGTGCATGTGAAAAATAAAATGGAACGAAATGTCAAATAATAGCATATGAATAAAACAAAATGTTAAATGAGAGCTGATTTTGTCTTTATTCTTGCATGAAGATGGGCTACTGCACAATCATTCTACCGCTATTCACAACCAGCGAAGCGCGCACTGCTTTGTGAGTACGCCTGCTTTAATTTCCTGCATCGGGTTGTGTAGGCTAGGCTACTGGCCGATAATAACACAATAGATTCTTTAGAACCCACTGTCAAAAGTTCACATTTGGGGTTGGTAAATCATTCCTAATAAAATAATTTATATCTCAACTGTTTTTGGTGTTGCTTCAATATTGGAAGATTGTTTAGATATTCAAAATACTTCTGAGGGCTGGAGGGAAGCTTTGGGGGGCCAGATTTGGCCCGTGAGTTGATGATCCCTGGTTTAGAGGTTTGATGTCATTGCATGGTCTTAAGTGAGGCGTTTGAGTATAGTTTAGTGGCACATATTACGCCCCATAATATGTGTGTGTGCATAGGGATGCACTGATACGTCATTATCTGTGTCTGTTCAACCAACACAATTATTAGGATCTGTATCTGTATTTGGATAGAAACCGGAAATGGGCGTGGTTTAGTAAACAGAAGAAAACAGAAGTTGCTTTAAATTGTATTTTCTAACTTAATATTCATTGGCTAAGCAATCAAAGCATCAACTTGATTTAATATCGGCATATAATTAGTTCTGAAATATATTTCCACATCCTCATACTTTCCATTTCTCCCTCTCTCTCTTTTAACGAAACACGTTTTATTAACTGTCTGAACCCTATAAATGAACCTATAAATAAAGCAGCCATCAAGGCTGGATGTTGTGCCCTTCCTGTGCCACAGAAGTGTCCACTAATAAAATTCTCCTGTGCTCTGAACCCGTCCCATCGTTCTTTCTCCAAGGGCAGCCGGGAGCAGACAGTAGTCTAGTTCACATGTTTCTTCCCCATAACGTTACTGCAATGGATATTAAGTCTGATGGTAGAACCCGTTTTCAAATCCATACCTACCAAAACAGAATGACCAACTAACATCTAAATTAAGAAACTTACAGTACTGTACTGTTTGACCCTCCAACTTTATATGACAACTGATGAGTGACAATGTGTCCTTACTATCTCGCTGTAGCCATTGCCAGTGGTCTCTTTTCGGATAGCGTGGCGTCTCCTCTGACTCACTCACCTAACAGCATAACATTAGGCTAATACGGATGATGCACATGTCCCCCCCCCGAATAATAACGAGTAACTTCGGATAGAATAAAAAAATAAAAAAATATTTCCATCGCATTATGCCTTTCCGAATAACATATCTGTATTTGGGCACACTCTTAATGCATACATGTATGTGTGTGTGTTTGTGTGTGTGTGTGTGTGTGTGTGTGTCTGCATATATGCATGTGTATTTGTGTGTGTGTGTGCATGTGTGTGTGTGCGTGCATGTGTGTGTGTGTGTGCATATATGCATGTGTATTTGTGTGTGTGTGTGTGTGTGTGCGTGCATGTGTGTATGGTACTGTACTGTATGTGTTTGTGTGTGTATGTGTTTGTGTGTGTGTGTGCGTGCAGGTGTGTATGGTACTGTACTGTATGTGTTTGTGTGTGTGTGTGTGTGTGTGTGTGTAATTACAGTGAGCTGTAATTATACTCAGGAGCAGAGATGGAGCGCACAGCAGGTGTGTCAGCTTGGCCCGGGGAAACAGAGGATGCGTAGGGAAGCAGGGAGGCTGACGCACGCGTCTCTACTATAGGAAACGCACTAAAACGCCCATTTGAATTCAGCTTGGAAAGTCACTAACGGCGGAACCCCTTTTTAATATGAGGATGAAGGATAGACCATAATTACGTCTTGTTGCAATACGACTCCATCTGAGGGGAGAAAAAAAGAAGAAGCTATTAACAAGTGCCGAATTAATGGAATTTACAGAGCAATTTGTAAAGGGATATTTCTCTCCTTTCATCCCCTGAAGGAGAGGATCCTCCTGGCCAGCACTCGTCCTCCTCCGGCTTCAAACCCCCCGACAGAATCTCAAACCGTCTCTCTGAGCGATCAGAAACACCTTAGATGTGTGTGTGTGTGTGTGTGTGTGTGTGTGTGTGTGTGTGTGTGTGTGTGTGTGTGTGTGTGTGTGTGTGGAGGGGGGGGGGCATTGACGCTCCTTTCATCAGACTAAACGTCTCACACTCGGCATCTGAGGGCTGTAGAGAGCGCAGAGGCCCCTCTCCAGAGCCCGCTAATGAGATGTGTCACTGAATTTGGGCTTTCCAGTGATATATTCCGTATTGATGATAATGCACTGTGGATTATTGTCCGAACACCGGACTTCTCCTTGACGGATGAAAGGAGGGAGGGAGGGAAAGAGAGGAGAGAAATGTTGTGGAAAACGGATTTAGTCCTGAAGTTGTGCCTGTTATTTTTTTTTAAAAATTTTTAGGTGCCCACTTTTATCGTGTCACTTCTCGAGCGGACACTCTATCGCTGAACGTTTTTCCCAAACCCCATTTCCTCGACGTGCTCTCATCCATCAATCTCTCATCCATGTCCTGGCTGTGTTAAGTCAGGCTATGACATGCTGAGCACGCTGCTGCAGCTTTGCTATTACCTGAGAAACAAAAAAAACACCTGTGCAGAATATGAAATGAGTCACCTGACCTGGGGTTGAAGTGAATCTCTACTCGCAGCCAATGAGAACGCTCGTGCTGGGAGAATACTGATATACGGGTTTCCAGACCTCTGGGAGATGTTGCAGGATTTGGAGAAAGTAAGACTGGGGTAGGTGTGACCAAAGCTTCATTTTAAAGGACACAGAGCTAGTCGTAGACGACTGGATACTATCTTTTGTTTTTCGGAAACAGCATGTGCCTCTCGCTCTTCCAGCCCCCTCATTTACCCTCCCAACAGGCACCATGGGAAATTAATTTGAACCTGCCCACCGTGCTCTGAAGCTTGTGAAGTGTGAAGAGCTGAAATCTCCACTCACAGTGTGAATTCCTATTCAGCCCACATGGAGGCCATTCTGCGAGGATCTGACACACACAGAATTGGCAACGATGGTGGCGAGCAGCACTTGGAAATCGATCCCCTTCTGAACATTTCCGTCCACCTCGGGAGACAGGTGGTTCACACCAAATACTAACTAACTCATACACACACACACACACACACACACACACACACACACACACACACAGACACACGTGCTACACACACACACAAACACACTCTACGCCTTTCTTACAGTAATACAAGTTGCAGGCTGCTGTTAAATGTCTTATTTCTGAGGCCTGCAGTCCAGATACACAATTAAATAGCTCCCTCCTTCTCAGCCAGGAGACAACAGCAGCACCTGTCCTGCACCTGTGGCTCTTCACATACAGTAACGCTGACAAAGACATTTTCACACACCTCATTTGAGACTGCAGTCTTAAGATTTCCCAACAATGCCCCCACGGGGGTAAGTAAAGTACCTATCTATCTACGCTGTGTCTTTTTAGACATTTTTGGCACCTAAGATGTGTACTTCCTGACTAAGGCTAGGGAAGGCAACGTTTCAGTTGATCTGTCATATTATGGTTCAGCCCTGCAGGAACTGCAAGATGCTCCCTGTTAAGCCCCGCCCAGAAAGTCATCAGCACATACAGAGAGGGAGGAGCCGATATTTCACACACGCACACACACGCACACAAACACCAGCACACACCAGCACACACCAACACACACACACACACACACACACACACACACACACACTCACACAGCATCAATATAAAGCACTCAAACACACCCCAGGATAACAATAGTGTGTAAATCTCAGCTGTGGTTAATGCAGACGTTTACGATAGTGTGTGATTCATACTCTATTACACTCAACTAATACAGCTCTGAAAGGGCCAGGCTCCGATGACTTCACACTCCGTGAAACAACAAAATCACAACCATGAATTGTCTTTATAGGTGCTCCAACTGAAGAGCCGTGAGAAGTTAGGGACACAACCCTTGTGCTTATTAGTCATAAACAGACATTGGAAGTTAACTGTCAGCAGTTTGTGCGTGATAGTATTGGAAGTTATCTATCAGTTC
>NC_140248.1:6158638-6191138 GCF_949987555.1 Borostomias antarcticus
CATTTTGCGCATTTTAACCGCACTTACCGAAAGTCCGCAATTTCACGGACTTAGGAGCAGAAAATACCCACAGCCCACCGCGTCTCATGTGACACAGTGCTTGAGTGCATCCGAGTCATGATCCGAGTGCATCACACATAAATGATGACATTTGCAGATAACACAACATTTATCTTGAAATCCACATGCTGCAAACATATCCCACCCAACATAATTTTTTAATTATTATTAAATTAAAACAGACGTCAATCGGTCAATTTGCAGAGCTGAAGGGAGCGTCAGAGCAGCCTCTGCGTCGGAGGAACGCGGCAGCCAATGAAAACGAAGTGGGAGGGGCATTGAGCGAAACTGGAAGTGCTGTCCCATTTAATTCACGGCCCTGCACCCTCTGGCCCTTCCAGCTGACGTCAATTAAGTGCTCAGGCCTCAGGCCACAAGTGCGAGGGGCCGCAAGTGCGGTTTGCGCACTCAGATTGGGATTCAGCTAGAGAACGCAGATCTCCCCTCAACGCTGGCTAAACAAAACACTACCTTAGCAGGCAGAACCCGCATGGGCACACTCTCTCTGGAAACGTTCTCTCTGGAACACTCTCTCTGGAAACGTTCTCTCTGGAACACTCTCTCTGGAAACATTCTCTCTGGACACTCTCTCTGGAAACGTTCTCTCTGGAACACCGTCTTTGGAAACGTTCTCTCTGGAACACTCTCTGGAAACGTTCTCTCTGGAAACCTCTCTGGAAACGTTCTCTCTGGAACACTCTCTCTGGAAATGTTCTCTCTGGACACTCTCTGGAAACGTTCTCTCTGGAACACTCTCTCTGGAACACTCTCTGGAAACGTTCTCTCTGGAACACTCTCTGGAAACGTTCTCTCTGGAACACTCTCTCTGGAAACGTTCTCTCTGGAACACTCTCTCTGGAAACGTTCTCTCTGGAACACTCTCTCTGGAAACGTTCTCTCTGGAAACGTTCTCTCTGGAACACTCTCTCTGGAACGCTCTCTCTGGAAACGTTCTCTCTGGAACACTCTCTCTGGAACGCTCTCTCTGGAAACGTTCTCTCTGGAACACTCTCTCTGGAAACGTTCTCTCTGGAACACTCTCTGGAACCCTCTCTCTGGAACACTCTCTCTGGAAACGTTCTCTCTGGAACGCTCTCTCTGGAAACGTTCTCTCTGGAACACTCTCTCTGGAACGCTCTCTCTGGAAACGTTCTCTCTGGAACACTCTCTCTGGAAACGTTCTCTCTGGAAATGTTCTCTCTGGAACACTCTCTCTGGAAACGTTCTCTCTGGAACACTCTCTGGAAACGTTCTCTCTGGAACCGTCTCTCTGGAACCGTCTCTCTGGAACACTCTCTCTGGAAACGTTCTCTCTGGAACACTCTCTCTGGAAACGTTCTCTCTGGAACACTCTCTGGAAACGTTCTCTCTGGAACACTCTCTGGAAACGTTCTCTCTGGAACACTCTCTCTGGAACCCTCACTCTGGAAACGTTCTCTCTGGAACACTCTCTCTGGAAACGTTCTCTCTGGAACACTCTCTGGAAACGTTCTCTCTGGAACACTCTCTGGAAACGTTCTCTCTGGAACACTCTCTCTGGAACACTCTCTGGAACCCTCACTCTGGAAACATTCTCTCGGGAACACTCTCTCTGGAACACTCTCTCTGGAAACGTTCTCTTGGGAACACTCTCTCTGGAACACTCTCTCTGGAAACGGTCTCTCTGGAAACATTCTCTCGGGAACACTCTCTCTGGAACACTCTCTCTGGAAACGGTCTCTCTGGAAACATTCTCTCTGGAAACGTTCTCTCTGGAAACGTTCTCTCTGGAACACTCTCTCTGCAAACACTCTCTCTGGAAACGTTCTCTCTGGAACACTCTCTCTGGAACCCTCACTCTGGAAACATTCTCTCGGGAACACTCTCTCTGGAACACTCTCTCTGGAAACGGTCTCTCTGGAAACATTCTCTCTGGAAACGTTCTCTCTGGAAACGTTCTCTCTGGAACACTCTCTCTGCAAACACTCTCTCTGGAAACGTTCTCTCTGGAACACTCTCTCTGGAACACTTTCTCTGGAACACTCTCTCTGGAAACGTTCTCTCTGGAACACTCTCTCTGGAAACGTTCTCTCTGGAAACGTTCTCTCTGGAACACTCTCTCTGGAACCGTCTCTCTGGAACACTCTCTCTGGAAACGTTCTCTCTGGAACACTCTCTCTGGAAACGTTCTCTCTGGAACACTCTCTGGAAACGTTCTCTCTGGAACACTCTCTGGAAACGTTCTCTCTGGAACACTCTCTCTGGAACCCTCACTCTGGAAACATTCTCTCGGGAACACTCTCTCTGGAACACTCTCTCTGGAAACGGTCTCTTTGGAAACATTCTCTCTGGAAACGTTCTCTCTGGAAACGTTCTCTCTGCAACACTCTCTCTGCAAACACTCTCTCTGGAAACGTTCTCTCTGGAACACTCTCTCTGGAACCCTCACTCTGGAAACATTCTCTCGGGAACACTCTCTCTGGAACACTCTCTCTGGAAACGGTCTCTCTGGAAACATTCTCTCTGGAAACGTTCTCTCTGGAAACGTTCTCTCTGGAACACTCTCTCTGCAAACACTCTCTCTGGAACACTCTCTCTGGAAACGTTCTCTCTGGAACACTCTCTCTGCAAACACTCTCTCTGGAAACGTTCTCTCTGGAACACTCTCTCTGGAAACGTTCTCTCTGGAACACTCTCTCTGCAAACACTCTCTCTGGAAACGTTCTCTCTGGAACACTCTCTCTGGAAACGTTCTCTCTGGAACACTCTCTCTGCAAACACTCTCTCTGGAAACGTTCTCTCTGGAACACTCTCTCTGGAACACTTTCTCTGGAACACTCTCTCTGGAAACGTTCTCTCTGGAACACTCTCTCTGGAACACTCTCTCTGGAACACTCTCCCTGGAAACGTTCTCTCTGGAACACTTTCTCTGGAACACTCTCTCTGGAAACGTTCTCTCTGGAACACTCTCTCTGGAACACTCTCCCTGGAAACGTTCTCTCTGGAACCCTCTCTCTGGAACATTCTCGGCAGGGCTCTCCCAACAACACCGCGCAACAACACACTCTTCCACAAATAACCACCGCTTCAATCGCCGCCAGTGTGTGTGCTGTAGCCCCCCCTTCTCTATCTATCTCTTACTATCTCTCTCTCTCCTCTCTCTCTTACTCACCCCCCCCCCCCTCACACCCACACACAGGCAGATTGATGTACTGGTGGCTGACGTTCAGTAGAGCCGTGATCAGTACACGGCCGCGATTCCTAGAGAGAGGAGCTACGTAGTGTCTGGTCTGCTACGCCCATTAGAGAGGCTATTGATTTCCTTTAGGGTCATTACAGTGGATGAGGTGGTGGTGTGTGTGGGGGTGAAGAAGGTGGGGGGGGGGTGGGAGGGGGTTTGCACAGCAGGTGATGGAAGGGTAATGACATATACGCAGTCCTGTGGTTACTCAGCTCGGCAAGATAATCGGTTTAGAGAGAAAGAGAGGTGGAGGAATAAACACACACACACACACACATGCACGCACCCACCCACCCACAAACACACACACACACGTGTGAGGTGAGAACATACAGACAGACAAATATGGGGTACAAGGTGTTGGTGTCTTTGTTGATAGGTAGGGTCAAAAGATCTGGATCTTTTGGAAAAGGACTGAGGTCTACTGGCACTAACTCTCCCGCTCAAACCCTGGAGGCACAAGTAACACAAGGTAATAATGAATAAAAATGTAATCAAAAGGTTTAGTCTGGGTAGGGATTAGCCCATGTATGCTTGCTGTATCCAATCAAAGTAGCGTGCATTATGTAGAAACAATGGAAGCATGGAGTCATGAGTCAGACCCTGCTTACTGGAAATGTCTACATTGCATGAAGGGGGAGGGGAATGTTGGGAAATCCTACACTAACTAACCATGTTACTGAGTAAGTTATGCTATGGGTAAGTCATGCTATAAGGCATGACAAGAGTATGCTAGTCTTGATAGTTGTCAACACCATATGAAGTCATCTTGTATTTTGATTGGTTAATGTGTAAATGATGTAAGGAAACGGGGAGGAGAGAGGAAGGCTTAGAGTAGGGTATAAAGCCTCGATACACTGAAGAATATTGGGACTCCAACACACTGGCCACCTTCTCAACAATTGGACTGCGTCCCCCAACTCTTACCTTAAAAGGACTATGGACAAACTGGAAGGACTGGATGAGGCTTGACTGAACAAATTGACTCTCTGAGTGACGGACTGCAAGGTCCTTGCTCTCTTCTCTCTATAAGAACACATTTTTTATCCCCCACCATAGACCTATTTTCTCTCCCCTCAACTCCCACCAGCGTCACCAGCCCCCCACACCCCCCCCTTCACCTGCACAAGTGTCACAGTCACTGGGCCACGCCCCCATCCCCCCTCCACCTAGTCACTGGGCCACGCCCCCATCCCCCATCCACCTAGTCACTGGGCCACGCCCCCATCCCCCCTCCACCCAGTCACTGGGCCACGCCCCCATCCCCCCTCCACCCAGTCACTGGGCCACGCCCCCATCCCCCCTCCACCCAGTCACTGGGCCAGGCCCCCATCCCCCCTCCAAGACTGGGCCAGGCCCCCATCCCCCCTCCAAGACTGGGCCAGGCCCCCATCCCCCCTCCACCCAGTCACTGGGCCACGCCCCCATCCCCCCTCCACCCAGTCACTGGGCCAGGCCCCCATCCCCCCTCCAAGACTGGGCCAGGCCCCCATCCCCCCTCCAAGACTGGGCCAGGCCCCCATCCCCCCTCCAAGACTGGGCCAGGCCCCCATCCCCCCTCCACCCAGTCACTGGGCCACGCCCCCATCCCCCCTCCACACAGTCACTGGGCCAGGCCCCCATCCCCCCTCCACCTAGTCACTGGGCCACGCCCCCATCCCCCCTCCACCTAGTCACTGGGCCAGGCCCCCATCCCCCCTCCACCTAGTCACTGGGCCAGGCCCCCATCCCCCCTCCAAGACTGGGCCAGGCCCCCATCCCCCCTCCACACAGTCACTGGGCCACGCCCCCATCCCCCCTCCACACAGTCACTGGGCCACGCCCCCATCCCCCCTCCAAGACTGGGCCAGGCCCCCATCCCCCCTCCAAGACTGGGCCAGGCCCCCATCCCCCCTCCAAGTGTCACAGTCACTGGGCCACGCCCCCATCCCCCCTCCAAGTGTCACAGTCACTGGGCCACGCCCCCATCCCCCCTCCAAGACTGGGCCAGGCCCCCATCCCCCCTCCAAGACTGGGCCAGGCCCCCATCCCCCCTCCAAGTGTCACAGTCACTGGGCCACGCCCCCATCCCCCCTCCAAGTGTCACAGTCACTGGGCCACGCCCCCATCCCCCCTCCAAGACGGCGTCAGAACCACCCTCTGTCTCCCTGATAAAGGGACAGCACATCCAGTTACTTGTTTACAAAATACAGCAAGCTCTAACTGATATGTACTGGGTCCAGGCTACAAGGCTAATGGCACTCATGACTCTTTCCAGGACAAGCCGGGGCCCAATGTGCTGGTATCTTCCTCAATTCCAGTCTTGATAGGTAATAGAAAAAGAATGGTGAATTTACTAAGTAACAGGAAACACTCAACTGGTTCTGCAAATGTATCAAATTTAGTCGTCAGCCACAAACTATCACAGAAAGCAGATAATACCTTTAGAACACTAAATTTAGCTTGATTAAATTTCTCTCTACCAGGAGAGGCGTTTTTAATCAATGATTTTACTATTAAGCACAATCGTGATTTCATGTTTTTAACTGAAACTTGGTTAGACCAAGGTAACAGTGCAGTTGTTCTTATCGAGTCAACCCCTCCCAAATTTATGAGTGAGGCTAGAGTTCATAAGAAAGGAGGTGGAGTTGCCATTTTGTTTAATGACTCCCTCCAATGTAAGCAGATGTGTTATGGAAATTTTGGTTCCTTTGAATATGTGGCTCTTCAGTTGAATTCCTCTTCTCGAGTCATATTCTATATCTACAGGCCACCTACATATTGTACAAACTTTTTTGATTACTTTACTGAACTGCTGTCTATTATCTTATTACCCCAAATTTCCCGAAGGGGATTAATAAAGTATCTATCTATCTATCTATCTATCTATCTATCTATCTATCTATCTATCTATCTATCTATCCATCTATCTATCTATCTATCTATCTGTATTGACTTTGACTGTGTAGTTAATGTTGGTGATTTTAACATCCATGCAGTTGTCAAGCTACTCTTAAAACAGCTTTTTCAACAGCTGAACAGCTTCCTGGCACTAAATAATTGATTTGATGTCTTCCAGTCAGGATTTCAACCACACCACAGCACCAAGATTGCTCTTCAATGACATCCATTTAAAAACAGACAATGGCAGAATTTCAGTCTTAGTATTACTGGATCTCAGTGCTGCATTCGACACAGTTGACCACAACATATTACTAGGCAGACTGGAAAACTGGCTGGGAATTTCTGGCACAGTGCTAGACTGGTTTGAATCCTACTTGAAGGACAGGGACTACTTTGTGTCTATAGGCAATTACAAATCTGAGCGGACAAAAATAACCTGTAGAGTTCCCCAAGGCTCCATTCTGGGGCCTCTTCTGTTCAATATGTACATGCTCCCACTAGCTCAAATTATGGAAAACAACAAATATGTTACCATACTGTAGCTACGCAGATGACACAAATGTATCACCATATCACCATGGAACTATAATCTCATACAAGCGCTGAGTAAGTGCATTGAACAAATCAACGATTGGATGTGCCAGAACTTTCTTCAACTGAACAAAAATAAAACTGAAGTATTTGTCTTTGGAGCCAAAGAAGAACGATTAAAAGTCAGCGCTCAGCTCCAATCAGTATTGCTAAAAACCACAAATGAAGCCAGAAATCTTGGTGTATTCATGAACTCAGCCCTTAATTTCAACAGTCACATTAAGACAATTACTGTACAAAGTCAGCCTAATATCACCTGAAGAATATATCAAGGATTAAAGGATTTATGTCTCAGCAGGATCTGGAAAAACTTGTCCATGCGTTTATCTTCAGTAGACTCGACTATTGTAACAGTGTGTTAACAGGTCTCTCTAAAAAATCGATCAGACAGCTGCAGCTGATTCAGAACGCTGCTGCTCGAGTCCTCACTAAGACCAAGGAAGTGGATCACATCGCTCCAGTTCTGAGGTCCTTACACTGGCCTCCTGTCTGTCAAATAATTGACTTTAAAATACTGCTGTTGGTTTATAAAGCACTGAATGGTTTAGGGCCAAATATATTTCTGATCTGCTGCTATGTTATGAACCATTTCAGGTAATCTGGCACAGGCCTGCTTTCTGTCCCCAAACATGGAGAGGCAGTGTTCAGTTTTTATGCTCCACATATCTGCAACAAACTTCCAGAAAACTGCATGTCTGCTGCAACTCTTTTACGCAGTTCTTTTAAATCAAGACTGAAGACTTGTCTTTTTGCCGCTGCTTTTTATTAAATCAATTAATTATTCATTCATACACTGCACTGTAACTTGTATTCCTGTATTTTACTTTTGCTGCATTTTGTTTTAAATGCCCTATTTTGCATTTCGTTTTATATGACCTTTTATGTGTTGCACTTTGTCTTGATGCTTTTAATGTCTCATTGAAAGCACTTTGAATTGCCTCGTTGCTGAAATGTGCTCTACAAATAAACTTGCCTGGCCTTGGCTATGTTATTCTAATCCCTTTTCTATATGCTGTAGGTCTCTATGTCTCTGCAGTCAATAGGCTAGTCCTAGTTCTAGTTCTCGGATGGAGCTGTGCGCATTGGTTTCCAATGGCATTTGGCTTCTAAAGTGTCCAAACGTTGTCTGGCAAGCGACTAAAATGCTTTTGGGTAGCTTACCCAGATGGTTTCGGGATTTGAATCGAGGTACTCTCTCTCTACGCTGAATCACTGCACTCCACATACTACATACAGTAATAGAGACTGTGTCACTTCACCACCCCAAGCTGGTATTCTGAGGGAGTATCGACGATTCAAAATTGAAAGAGTGACAGGGTGTAGCAGCAAATGAGAGATGTTAGCCCAGGTTAGATGGGTGGGGCATGTCTAGCGAAAGTCGTTACTGATTGGTGTTACAGGGATTCCTGTGAAACCAATGAATGGCCTGGAGCAGGGGTGTCAAACTCTGGCCCGCGGGCCAATTTTGGCCCGCAGTGTAATTATATTTGGCCCGCGAGGCAATACCAAATGACTACTAGAGCTGGCCCGCCAGTATTATACAGCGCATTCACCGCTAATACTACAAATCCCATAATGCTCTGCTGTTGTTTTGGCGAGTCAATCAAGACAGGACCCAGAAACGCCCTCTCTTCTGTGACAGTAGTCATAGCAATCTCATACTACAACTGTAACCGTGTTACCCCTTCTTAAAAATGGCGAAAAGAAAGGCAGAAAACAGAAGCTTTACGTTATGTAACGTCTCACTGTGATAGAGACACCTGTGTTGACCTAGCCGGCCGCTGTGTTTGCTCTATTCCTGTTCATTCAATCCTGTCTGCCTTCTTGCCGGCCTGTCTGCCTGCCTGTCTGCCTGGCTGTCTGTCTGCATGCCGGCTGTCTGTCTGTCTGCCTGCCTGTCTGCCTGGCTGTCTGTCTGCATGCCGGCTGTCTGTCTGTCTGCCTGGCTGTAGGACAGTCAGGGTTTTACAAGCTTCTCTACTGAGCAGATGGAGCACCAACACTTGTGTCTGAGGGCGTATTCACATATGTTAGTGCACACCATTGATGCGCACCAAAAGCGAAAGTGATAAGTGCATATTCAATTTTAAAGCAAAACTTGTTTGGGTCCATATTAAAATTTTCATATGTTCAATGATGGCCCGCGACTTTGTTCAAGTTTTAAATTTTGGCCCACTGTGTATTTGAGTTTTACACCCCTGGCCTGGAGCATCAGATTTTTGCATGAAGTGTCCCAGACCCATAGAGAGATCTGCAGCATGCAGTAACATAGTAAGCGTAGCTTATGTAGTGTATCAGCGAAATAACTCTCATGGGTCTGGTGTTAAGACTAGAAATGGGGTGTGTTACCGTGCGTAAAGCAGTGTTGAAACTATAGTAATCCTATGATATATTTTCAAAATGATGAGAAATAGGTCTACCTTATACAGGCACATGAAAATCATCTGATGTTTCCTTAAAGAGCATTAAAGGGGTAGTTCAGGATTTTCATTGGGGCGTTAATGGCATGCTAATGCTAGTGCAATCAAACTGAAATGGCTAGCATTCAAAGGAAACTCACTTACAAACACTCCAAACAAGTAAGGATCACCAGATAAACTAAACTCCCCATCAAAGTCAAACATATCCTTGAACAAACAAATGGGCTCAACGATAGACTTAAAAAATGATGATAATAATGATAAAAACTCAAATGAGCCCCTGACAGGCTGACCTCATATTTGATTTGGGTACACTGTGGAGCCTATTTGTTTTCTTTGAATGCTAGCTGTTTCTACTGCATTGCGCTAGCATTAGCATGCCACCAACGCCGGAATGAGAGAGAGCATGGAACAAGAGACAGCATGGAATCGTCTGAAAATGTTCTCCATCAATCAACAACATTTTGGGTAAGTCGTAAATGAGGCAATATGTCCAAAATTCTGAACTACACATTTATAATCAGTCATAAATCATGTGAGGTTTAAGGCCACATCTTCATCAGTTAGATCAGCATGACGCTGTCTGACCATGATTAGCCATCAGCCCGCTTGAGAGGGGCAGTACTTGCAAACAGATTTGTCCTACAGTACACACAGGAGTATCAGTTATGTTATCAACAGCAGGTATAGAACGAAAAAACACGAGATGGAGTAGCAATAATAATAGCAACAATGTCTAGTTTTGGGATGTTCATCGTATGATACATGTCTAGTTTCGGGAAAGGAGGAAAAGGTAAATGTGTAAAAGGTAAATGTGTAAAAGGTAAATGTGTTTAATCAATAACGTCAAACATACAAGTGTTTACTTGCATGGTTATAGTATGATGACGATAAATTCCAATTTCCATTATCTTACGATGCACGACTTAGATGGCATTCCTTGGTGGATGAACGCAGTAGCAGTGCGCCCCGGAGGTCAGGTGCCCCTGCAAGGCCCTGCCCTGCTGAGGGCCCTACAAGCATGGAACCGGCAAATACAGACTGATATGACAGACAGACAGGCAGATAGAGAGACAAAGACAGACAGGCAGATAGAGAGACAGAGACAGACAGGCAGATAGAGAGACAGAGACAGACAGGCAGATAGAGAGACAGAAACAGACAGTCAGACAGACAGACAGACAGATAAGACAGACGGACAGGCAGATAGAGAGACAGAGAAAGACAGGCAGATAGAGAGACGGAGACAGACAGGCAGATAGAGAGACGGAGACAGACAGGCAGATAGAGAGACGGAGAAAGACAGGCAGATAGAGAGACGGAGACAGACAGGCAGATAGAGAGATGGAGACAGACAGGCAGATAGCGAAACAGAGACAGACAGTCAGACAGACAGATAGAGACAGAGACAGACAGAGAGGCAGACAGAGTATATACAGTGTGTGTATATTTATATGTGTATACTGCAACAGGCACATTCTGTTTTAATATCTGTTGCTTTTATGGCTCTGCGTGCTACTAAGCCTTTTCTGCCTCCCCTCTCCCTTGTGTCTCTCCCTCCTACCTTCTAACCAGGTCCAGTAGATGCCCCACTCTCACCTGCAGACCACCCTGAGTCCGATAGAAACCCCAGTGTCTGCTGTGCATATCCAGGACAGCCACTAACCCTGTCTTCCTCCCTCCTCCTTAGTGTCTCTCCCTCTTATACTCTAAACAGGTCCTGTGGACACCCCCCTGCAGGCCACCCTGTATCAGGTCTCCCCCGCCCCCCATCCTCGGCCACAGTCCTACAAATGGCTCCTGGAAAGGCCCCCTGCCTCCTCGTGTCTAACTCCTTCCCGCTCTGTGTCGTCAGTTGTCCCAATCCAGCCAACCCCATCCCTTTTTCTCTTGGCTCTCTGCTTTGTCTTCCCAACTCTGCTTTGCGGCATTCTCTATGAGCCTGTTCTGCTAGGTGCTCACTGTGCTTTATTATGATTCACTTGAATATCATATTTGAGACTACAGGGATAGCTAACACATAATGACCTAAAATGTAGGCAACTTCTCTGTAACTATGTGTGCACTCTACTGTTAGTCATGTCGCTCTTATGAAGTATTTAGCCCATGTTTACTGCTCTGTAAATGTTCTTAGCCAATAGACAAACATGTTCCAGGAGTTTGCTCGATCGTCTAGTTGAGAGCGGTCAGGGAATAATTTTTATAGCTCTCTTTTCTGGCCCCCGGGTGAAACTGTTTTTTTTTTTTGCTTCCCTCTGGAATATGTAGGGGCGGAACCTATGCCCACCCTCCCATTGCTCTCTTTAAAGCGCATTGTCTTGCCTCTGTGTATGAAATGTGCTATACAAATAAAGTTTGATTTGATTTGACTAGAGAGACAGAGACAGACAGACAGGCAGATAGAGAGACAGAGTGAGACAGACAGGCAGATAGAGAGACAGAGCGAGACAGACAGGCAGATAGAGAGAGAGAAAGAGACAGACAGACAGATAGACAGACTGATAGAGACAGACATAGAGACAGACAGGGAGATAGAGAGACAGACAGACAGACAGACAGGCAGATAGAGGGATAGAAAGGCAGAGACAGACAGACAGACAGACAGACAGACAGACAGACAGACAGACAGACAGAGAGACAGAGACAGTCGGACAACAGGCAGAACGAGACAGTGATTGACAGACAGACAGGCATGCACACAGATAGGCAGAGAGGCAGCCAGAGACAAACAGACAGACAGAGACAGACAGACAGACCGATACTGAAAGGCAGCCAGAGACAGAGAGACAGACAGACAGACAGGCAGACAGATGGGCGGGGGGGGGGGGGGGGTTACACTACATATAGTATCATACTAGTATAACTGTCCCCTAGTCTTTGCAATGTGATCAAAGCTTCAATCACTTCTACTACAGGGTCTTCTACTAGAGAGTCTTCTACTACAGGGTCTCCTACTACAGGATCTTCTACTACAGGGTCTTCTACTACAGGATCTTCTACTACAGGATCTTCTACTACAGAGTCTTCTACTACAGAGTCTTCTACTACAGGGTCTTCTACTACAGGGTCTTCTACTACAGAGTCTTCTACTACAGGGTCTTCTACTACAGAGTCTTCTACTACAGGATCTTCTACTACAGGGTCTCCTACTACAGGATCTTCTACTACAGGATCTTCTACTACAGGGTCTTCTACTACAGGGTCTTCTACTACAGGATCTTCTACTACAGGGTCTTCTACTACAGGATCTTCTACTACAGGGTCTTCTACTACAGGATCTTCTACTACAGGATCTTCTACTACAGGATCTTCTACTACAGAGTCTTCTACTACAGAGTCTTCTACTACAGGGTCTTCTACTACAGGGTCTTCTACTACAGAGTCTTCTACTACAGAGTCTTCTACTACAGGGTCTTCTACTACAGGGTCTTCTACTACAGGGTCTTCTACTACAGAGTCTTCTACTACAGAGTCTTCTACTACAGGGTCTTCTACTACAGAGTCTTCTACTACAGAGTCTTCTACTACAGGATCTTCTACTACAGGGTCTTCTACTACAGGATCTTCTACTACAGGGTCTTCTACTACAGGATCTTCTACTACAGAGTCTTCTACTACAGAGTCTTCTACTACAGGATCTTCTACTACAGGATCTTCTACTACAGGATCTTCTACTACAGGATCTTCTACTACAGGATCTTCTACTACAGGATCTTCTACTACAGAGTCTTCTACTACAGGATCTTCTACTACAGGGTCTTCTACTACAGGGTCTTCTACTACAGGGTCTTCTACTACAGGATCTTCTACTACAGAGTCTTCTACTACAGAGTCTTCTACTACAGGGTCTTCTACTACAGGGTCTTCTACTACAGTGTCTTCTACTACAGGATCTTCTACTACAGGGTCTTCTACTACAGGATCTTCTACTACAGGGTCTTCTACTACAGGGTCTTCTACTACAGGGTCTTCTACTACAGAGTCTTCTACTACAGAGTCTTCTACTACAGGATCTTCTACTACAGGGTCTTCTACTACAGAGTCTTCTACTACAGAGTCTTCTACTACAGGATCTTCTACTAGAGGGTCTTCTACTACAGGATCTTCTACTAGAGGGTCTTCTACTACAGGATCTTCTACTGCAGGGTCTTCTACTACAGGATCTTCTACTACAGAGTCTTCTACTACAGAGTCTTCTACTACAGAGTCTTCTACTACAGGATCTTCTACTACAGGGTCTTCTACTACAGAGTCTTCTACTACAGGATCTTCTACTACAGGGTCTTCTACTACAGGGTCTTCTACTACAGGATCTTCTACTACAGAGTCTTCTACTACAGAGTCTTCTACTAGAGGGTCTTCTACTACAGGGTCTTCTACTACAGGATCTTCTACTACAGGATCTTCTACTACAAGATCTTCTACTACAAGATCTTCTACTACAGGATCTTCTACTACAGGATCTTCTACTACAGGATCTTCTACTACAGGATCTTCTACTACATGATCTTCTACTACAGGATCTTCTACTACAGGATCTTCTACTACAGAGTCTTCTACTACAGGATCTTCTACTACAGGATCTTCTACTACAGGATCTACTACTACAGGGTCTTCTACTACAGGATCTTCTACTACAGAGTCTTCTACTACAGGATCTTCTACTACAGGATCTTCTACTACAGGGTCTTCTACTACAGAGTATTCTACTACAGGGTCTTCTACTACAGGATCTTCTACTGCAAGATCTTCTACTACAGGGTCTTCTACTACAGGGTCTTCTACTACAAGATCTTCTACTACAGGGTCTTCTACTACAAGATCTTCTACTACAGGGTCTTCTACTACAGGGTCTTCTACTACAGGATCTTCTACTACAGGATCTACTACTACAGGGTCTTCTACTACAGGATCTTCTACTACAGAGTCTTCTACTACAGGATCTTCTACTACAGGATCTTCTACTACAGGGTCTTCTACTACAGAGTATTCTACTACAGGGTCTTCTACTACAGGATCTTCTACTACAGGATCTTCTACTACAGGATCTTCTACTACAGGATCTTCTACTACAGGATCTTCTACTACAGAGTCTTCTACTACAGGATCTTCTACTACAGGATCTTCTACTACAGGATCTACTACTACAGGGTCTTCTACTACAGGATCTTCTACTACAGAGTCTTCTACTACAGGATCTTCTACTACAGGATCTTCTACTACAGGGTCTTCTACTACAGAGTATTCTACTACAGGGTCTTCTACTACAGGATCTTCTACTGCAAGATCTTCTACTACAGGGTCTTCTACTACAGGGTCTTCTACTACAAGATCTTCTACTACAGGGTCTTCTACTACAAGATCTTCTACTACAGGGTCTTCTACTACAGGGTCTTCTACTACAGGATCTTCTACTACAGGGTCTTCTACTACAGGATCTACTACTACAGGGTCTTCTACTAGAGGGTCTTCTACTACAGGATCTTCTACTACAGGATCTTCTACTACAGGATCTTCTACTACAGAGTCTTCTACTACAGGATCTTCTACTACAGGATCTACTACTACAGGGTCTTCTACTACAGGATCTTCTACTACAGAGTCTTCTACTACAGGATCTTCTACTACAGTGTCCTCTACTACAGGATCTACTACTACAGGGTCTTCTACTACAGGGTCTTCTACTACAGGATCTTCTACTACAGGGTCTTCTACTACAGGGTCTTCTACTACAGAGTCTTCTACTACAGAGTCTTCTACTACAGAGTCTTCTACTACAGAGTCTACTACTACAGGATCTTCTACTACAGGATCTTCTACTACAGGGTCTTCTACTACAGGGTCTTCTACTACAGGATCTACTACTACAGGGTCTTCTACTACAGGATCTACTACTACAGGGTCTTCTACTACAGGGTCTTCTACTACAGGGTCTTCTACTACAGGATCTACTACTACAGGATCTTCTACTACAGGGTCTTCTACTACAGGGTCTTCTACTACAGGATCTTCTACTAGAGGGTCTTCTACTACAGGGTCTTCTACTACAGGATCTACTACTACAGGGTCTTCTACTACAGGATCTACTACTACAGGGTCTTCTACTACAGGGTCTTCTACTACAGGGTCTTCTACTACAGGATCTACTACTACAGGGTCTTCTACTACAGGATCTACTACTACAGGGTCTTCTACTACAGGATCTTCTACTACAGGATCTTCTACTACAGGATCTTCTACTACAGGATCTTCTACTACAGGGTCTTCTACTACAGGGTCTTCTACTACAGGGTCTTCTACTACAGGGTCTGCTAAGATGACGAGCATCAACTACAATCACCACATCCTACGACTGGAGATACAGGAGACCGCAGCTCCACAACTCACCTCGAACTTTGCTTTTCGAGGACGTCGCTGGAATCACCAACAGACACAGGAGGGAAGGGGGAGAGAGAGACGGAGGGAGGGAGTACGACAGAGAGGAGAAAAAAAGAGGAGAGAAGAAGAGAGAACAATTGATTAGATCAAAGTGCGCGTGGGAGAGAGCGACGCACTGTCTATCTGTGCTTGTGAGACGGGGATCCTCGTCAGTGATGTCACTCTGAGCCCACCCACGCCCACGTCACGCCTATGTCCTGATCTCCTGCCTCGGAAAACGGACCTTCCACCGCCTTCGCAAACAGAACCTTCTAGAGCACACGCGTGTGCAGGCGCGTCTGTTTCCACGGCTCCCCCGTGTTCGCGGCTTGGCCGCCGTTCTGTACGCACGCTACCTCTGTGATAACAGCATAGCTGCCATTGCCCTAGAGGTACAGAAAATACTGCATAAAATGTCTCGTGCCCGCACCCACGCACACACACACACACATCCACACACACACACACACACACACACACACACACAAGCCCTCCCAGCATGCTGCTTCATTCATCCCTGGAGAGTGCTGTCAATCACCAACACCAAAGCGTGTGGTGTGAAGGTGGGTATGTGTGTGTGTGTGTGTGTGTGTGTGTGTGTGTCAGTATGTCCTTACTGACACCTCTGTAATCAGTGGAGATGTTGAGAGACAGAGAGGGGCCAGGCCTGAGCCGGTTTAATGAGGTGTTGTGTGAATATTTGCTATCCATACAGAGATGTGCACACAGTGTTGTCAGAGAAACAGGACGGACAAAAAACATCAACATGGAAAAGGTGTCCACTCTGAACTCTTCTCACATGTTAGTCTGCTGCATGTGGTTCTAAATGTGTGTGTATGTGTGTGTGTGTGTGTGTGTGTGTGTGTGAGAGAGAGAGAGAGAGAGAGAGAGGAAGAGAAAGAGAAGGAGAGAGCAAGAGAGAGAGAGAGAGAGAAAACACGAGAGAGTATCCCAAGGGAGTAACTCGTATGCATCACGCACACTGCTTTGCCAAATTGATGGATCTATTGGTATGCCTCCAGTGTGCCTGGAAACCTGGGCAGTTTTCTCTCTCTCTCCGACTCGGTCCCTCTCCCCCTCTCTCTCTCTTTCTCTCCGACTCGTTCCCTCTCCCCTTCTCTCTCTCTCGACTCGTTCCCTCTCCCCCTCTCTCTCAGTCTGCGGCTGCTGAATACTGATACTGTTCTCTCTTTTAGACAACAACTCTGTATTTCCAAATCTCTGTCAATGGACTACATGGTGTTGTGAGCCCTGCTTGAGACAAGTGCACAGTGAACCTGTCATCCCCTACCCATGATGCATGTCGTCAGCATGTATGGTTGTTGAATGGAGTGGAGTGGACTTTTCTGGGCAGTGTGGGCAGGAGAGAGATAGAAACGAGTTATTCTTTCACCTGGTCTGTGTGGGTGACGCGTGCGTCCATGAATGTTGATTGTCTGTAGGTCTGAACCCTTTATCTTTCATGGAGGCTACGATAAACTTGTTGTGATAGTTAGATTAAGTTGCCACTTGTCCACTATCAATGGAGCACTGTGCGTTATTGAATTCTTAAAGGCACAGTACTGAGTCAAATACGGTGATGACAATGACAATGATGAACGCGGACCCTGGATGTACGTGTACCTCTGGCCCCAAACTCGATAAGATCGCTTCAAGAAAATCCATTTGAGAGGAGAACTTTAGCGGATACATTTTAAGTGAAGGAGCTTGGCCCCTCTCAACATCAAACAGCAGGCTAGTGAAAAAGGCAAAAAGTACATTGATGGATGCAGTCGTGTAAATACCGTATTTTGACAGATACAACATGGACTGTAACAGGAGTAAAGGATATGAAACATCTGTCTGAGAAGATTAAGAAACATGAGTGTACGAGGGCACACAGGAACAACGCGGCTAAGCTAGCCATGCTAGGCTAGGCAGGGTCAACATGGCTGCGCAACTGGACGAAGGCCACAGGATTGGGGTGAGAAAGCACAACGAAGAGGTGGATAAGAACAGGCACATCAAAGATCGACAGTTAGTTTCTCTCTAAATTATCTCTGACTCATCTTTACTTTGCTTTGATAGTATTTTGATAGTATTTTGTCTGTAACACCCATCATTTTTAAGTTAATTGTTCAATGATACATTCTTGGGTGTAAAGAGAGTGGACTACAGTTGCTAATTTGCTTTTTGATTAAATTCAGTTTAAATTCAGTTCCCATGACCCAATTTTCTTTGTATATAGGGAAATGTTGTATTTTGCCTTTATTATATTTTCAGCGTGCACCAGAATGCTTTGTTTACATGTTAAAATCACACAAAAAAATAGTTCTGGGGGAGGAAGCCCCCAGACCGCCCTACAGGGGTTTGGTTCACAGATAGATTGTATTACTCAGCCCCAGCGGTGAATTATGAATCAGGGTGTGTGGTCCCTGCTGGTACAGTAGGCTTCCTCCAAGTCCTGCATCACTGCCCCTCCCTTACTGAGAGGAGAGACGGGCAGAACGTGGAGAGAGATGGAGAGAGAGATACAAGTCAGAAAGAATGTTTGAGAGAGAACACTGAGCTAAGTGGGAGAGAAAGAGGGGGGGGGGGGGGCAGGGAGAGAAAGAGAGAGAGGAGGGAGAGAGAGACGATGAGAGAAATGGTGAAAGTTTTGTTTCTTTCAGCGCAACGCCACGGGTCTCTGCCCTTGCGTCCCTTGTCGTTCAGTTACCAGGCAACCAGCACAACAGCTCCGCATGCTGTAGAAAGCTGCAAATGAATGAAACTGCTCACTTCACGACCCGGTCCACTTCCAGTCCATTACAGAGGCACAGCCATTCAGTCTTTACCTGGGAGAGGATGTCACACTGAGCTCGGCCCTCTCCTGGCTCCCTTTCATTTGTCTGAATAAACATACGTCAGCACATTTCACAGCTACTATCGCTACCTTTATGTGTTTGGGCTAGAGAGGGATACCGACAGAGAGGGAGAGAGGGGCCGAGTGAGAAAAGAGAGAGGGAGAGAGAGGGTGAGAGAAAGACAGAGAGAGAGAGAGAGAGGGAGAAAGAGAGTAAGAAAAGAGAGAAGGGGAGAGAGAGAGAGACAAAGAGAGTGAGAGAGAGAGAGAGAGAGAGGAGAGAGAGAGAGAGAGACAAAGAGAGTGAGAGAGAGAGAGAGGGACAAAGAGAGTGTGAGAGAGAGAGAGAGGGAGCACGCATTCCAGTGATTAAGGCGTTCCCCTCCTGGAATTATTTTTTGCTACACGGGCAAGATCTTCTCCTGCCCTCCCCTCTCTCCCTCCCCTCTCGTCCTCCCCTCTCCTCTCCTCTCCTCTCCTCTCCTCTCCTCTCCTCTCCTCTCCTCTCCTCTCCTCTCCTCTCCTCTCCTCTCCTCTCCTCTCCTCTCCTCTCCTCTCCTCTCCTCCCCTCCTCTCCTCCTCCCCTCTCAACATTCGGTGCACATCAGAAGCATGCAGACTACATGCGCACATCGGACATAAACTCAACCCACAGCAATGATGAAACAGCGCATGTGACCAGTCCAGTTGAACAGCAGAATGCACACACACATATTGTATGTACACACACACACACACACACACACACACACACACACACACACACACAGTTAAACATTTATCCATTTCCCAATACAGCCTCAGTGCTTTGTGTTTCATATGAGACACTCCTCCATAATTGAGGCCCGTTTACTGAGAAAAGCTTCCAGGAACCCAGGTGTGTATAAATAACCAAGGACCCTGGTCAGCTGCTTCTAGCAGGCTCTGTTTTCCCAGAGCCTGGACATACACACACACACACACAAACACACACACAAACACACATTCCTACAGCTGGTCTCATGTTGCGACCATTTTTCACAGTAGGGCGATATGTGATGTGACACATGCACCTACGTATTCAGTAACGGCCCCTAGACTCTGGAACAATCTTCTTTTAGAAATTAAAACAGGCAGGTTTTGGGGATAAGCCTTGTAATTTGTTTATTACTGCCCAATCAGTGGCAGCGAAATCTGTTGTCTGCCCAATCAGATTCAATCCAGACTACGTGAAACAACAACAACCTAGCAACCACTCCGCCGAAGACGATTGTGATTGGTTGAAAGCTACAAGGAGGCAGGGGGCCTTTCCAGGAGCCACAGTCCACCAAATGACTCCTGGAAAGGCCCCCTGCCTCCTCCTGACTAGCTCCTTCCCACTCTGTGTCGTCAGCTGTCCCTATCCAGCCAACCCCACCCCTTTTTACCTTTGGCTCTCTGCTTTCTTTTTTCTCACCTCTGCTTTGCGGCAATATCTATGAGCCTTTTCTGCTAAGTGCTTGCTGTGTGTAGGGGTTGGACCTATGTACGTATTTTATCGTCCTGTCATTCTCTTCGTGGTGCTTGGCCATTGTTGTCATATAATGGCTCTGTAGTTTATTTAGTGTGTCCCTAAAAGCTTGGTTGTTTCGGCCTAAACATTGCCCTCTTATTCGCTCGCTCTCAAATTATTGGCCTTTGTTGACGTGTTAAAAAAACATCAGTAGCCTGGGCTACTGTAGTTTTCCTGTATGTTTTTTACATATAAAAATGCCAATGCTCAGCCCCCTTCTGGTGCTGTGAAACCCATCAGGGCATGCTTTGAAAGCGCACCCCCTAAAAAATCGTGCGCGCTGCGCGTGCGTGCTCCGTTGGTCCTGGCTTACCCGGTTCTGGGACCCACCAGACGCCACTGCTCGTATGTAATAGGGCTGATGAACTTTGAATACATGCAGAAGTGTGGTTGTTTACTGCAGGTGTGAGTCATGCTAGGATAATAGGAGTGGGGAGAGAGTGTTAATCAATGGAATCAGGCCCCCTTAGACCAACTTAGTGCCAGAGATACAACATCATTAAATCTCCTTCCTTCTCTCTTGCTTTCCTTCTCCTTCTTTCTCTCACCCTCTCATTCTCCCTCTCTCCATCTCTCCTTCTCTCTCTTCCTCTCCTTCTCCCTCTCTCTTTCTCTTTCTTTCCTCTGTCTGTCTTACCATCATTGTCTCACATTAGGCAGGGCCAGGTTCTTATTTGTTTTCTAGCATATTTGATTGCCACTGCTTAACATGATTACACACACACACACACACACACGCACACACACACACACACACACACACACACACACACACACACACACACACACACACACACACACACACACACACACAGACGTTCCAGAAAAACACTGTCTGCTCATTAACTAAACATACATTCAGCCCCAGCTGTGGTTAGAAAGCATCAGACTCCCCCCCCACCCACCCACCCACAAACACACACCACACACACACACATATACGCACAAAAAATGCACACACACATGCCCACATACAAACAAACACACACACACACGCACACACACACACACACACACACACACACAGATTATATGACAAACTATAATCCATTAAAATCATTATGCTCAAAAAGACGCCTAAAGAGAACTGTGAGACCAAGTGTTTTTTGCCTGCTCTATGCTGTCCTCAGGTGGTGTGGTCGAGCGCTACTGTATGTACTGTACTGTACTGTATGTACTGTATGTACTGTACTGTACTGTACGTGAGAAGCCTGCTGGGTTTAATGTCAGGACATTTCAGTTTACAGCCTCTTTGTCACCTCTCTCCAGATCTGTCATGTGAGAAAGGTCACATCTTAAGAGTTACTGTATCTAAAAACATGCCTGCACACACACACATACACACACACACACACACACACACAGGCACGCACACACACACACACACCCACACACACACACACAGGCACGCACACACACACACACACACACACACACACACACACCACATAGTATACACATACCACATACTACCACCCCCCCCCCCCACACACACACATAGGCACGCACACACACACCATATAGTATACACATACCACATACTAACACACCACACACACACACACACCACATAGTATACACATACCACATACTAACACACCCCACACACACACACACACACACACACACGCACACACACACACACACACACACACACACACACACACCACATACTATACACATACAACATACTAGCACACCACACACACCACATAAAATACTTAACACATACTAATACTCACACAGGCTGAATTCCCTTCCTTCACTTTGAAGTGAACTTAATCAGGCCCACACCCACTGCTGCCATATTGAAGGCCATTCAAATCCAAAGTTTATAAAAGTCGCCCCTTCAAAGAGCCCTTCATAATTATGGTTTTCCAAGTGAAAAAGCGCTGGAAGTTGAATGCATTTTGAAGTTGTTGTAGTGGCGGTCACATTTTGGCTCTCAATACTGTCCATATGTTACTTAGTTAAATTTTAAAAGTTTTCAGGCTCGAAAGAAACGGTAGATTCCCAATATGAGGTCAGATTGTGAGATCGAAAAAGAGAGGGTTAAATCAAAACACATCTAGCGAAGCTGACAGAGTCAAGAGGTAAACAAATCACTGGATGCCTAACATAGCTACAGAAAGTAACTGATTACATGTTAAAACCCTTTTAACCCTGAAAATAAAGTGACAACATTTCGAATATTAATTGGATTTTCCCTATAATACTAGAAAGCGCAATTTCTCAGCTTTCAGCAAGTGTTGGAGTGAGGAATTTTTTAGATTTGTTAGATATTTTTTTAATATTATTAAATATTTGTTAGATATTTTTAAAATGGGTTAAGAAGCTGTATTTACTTATTTAAACAAAGTTGTGCTTGGCTGGGATGTGAATGGGACGTCGGACGCAAAACTAGCAATGATGAACTAGCAGGTGATGCACAGTTAGATTGTGAGATTCTCCAGTGACATCGCCGTTTGGGCTTATATTCGCCTACATAGAGATCAAGACATCACCTCACCACTCTGAAAGATTAGCTTCAGTTTAGATAGGATCCATTAACAACGGTTAGCCACAGCTTGTGACAGGCTGTTGACACACATGCGACGGCCCTGAAAGTGATTGGAAACCCTACGGCCTCTCAGAGTTTTCACTACAAAGGGAAGTGACTTTATAGGGAGTAGGGAATACAGCAACAGACTACCCCCCCCCCCCCCCCCCCTCACACACACACACACACACACACACACACACACACGGGCTAGAGTTGTAGAGAGGAGACATGCAGTAGGATGAGGTAAGCGTACAGTGAGCCCACAGCTGAGACATTTGGTCACTCCACAGTATTCTAGCCAACATGAGGGTCATCTCATGAAAGCTGCCCTTTGGCATTTCTATTAGGCCCCAGACCAACAACACTGAATCACCACACACACACACACACACACACACACACACACACACACACACACACACACACACACACACACACATACACCTACACAACCCATAAACCATACCATTTACCCCCCCAACCCCAAAAAATAAAAAAATAAAAAAAATAATCCCATACGGGCTTTGAGTAGCACATTTCAATTTCCACAAAGTACCAGAGGGATATAGAAACCATGAATCTCCCCAACGAGAGAAGTCAAATAGGAATTGCTATGGGATGATGGACACACACACGCATGCACACACGCGTGCGCGCGCGCACACACACACACACACACACACACACACGCAACTACACACACACACACACACACACACACACGCAACTACACACACACACACACACACACACACACACACACACTGTCAAACAGGTATTGCTGCAGGATGATGGACAGTGTGGGCCGGCCCATAACTCAGCAGATGGCTGTTGTTTCCACTGCTTCTTCAAATGAATAGTTTAGAGGCCGCTGCTCTATGGTGATGGATGGACGTTGTGTGACAAATGGCTCCCATAGACAAAGGCTGAGAGTGGCTCGCTACAGCCAGTCACCAACCTGTATCCTCTAGCCATTACACACACACACACACACACACACACACACACACACACACAAACGGACAAACACACACACACGGACACCAATATGCACGCACCGGAGGATGATATCCAGGAAGAAGCTCAGAATAGTGAATCAACACTATTCATTACCCCGTGTTGAAACCAATCCCCTAAGGACTCGGGCTCCGGAGAGGAAAATGCTTTATTCAAGTGTCTGTCCCCCACATTCAATTCAAATCCATAACACTTTATTGCAGTGTGACATTTGGCCGGGACGCAGAAATCCGGTTCCCTCTGTCAGAACCGTGTTTTCTCGGAGGGGCTTGTTTTGCAGGAATCATTTATCCTCGGCAGAGAGAGGAACACAGAGCCGGGGAAGCGCCTCTGACTCTTCTGTTGTTGGCTTTTGATCAAGAACGTGTTGTTGTGGTGCACCGCGGCTGAATTATTAAAAGGTCAGCAAACCGGGGCCATGTTCTCAGAGGGAAGCCGGAGAAGTGGTAAATTGGGAGGATGTTCCAGTCCGCTCTCCGGGGTGTGACCCCCCCCCGACACGGCCCTCCTCTCATTGTCACCGCGTCAACGTCAGACTCCTCCCGCTGTCTCTCCTCCCTGCCTGCGGGCGACCACGGGCAGACTGAAGCAGACTGAGGCAGGCAGACACAGACTACAGTAGATTGAAGCAGACTGAGGCAGCCAGACACAGACTAAAGTAGATTGAAGCAGTCTGAGGCAGGCAGACACAGACTGAAGTAGATTGAAGCAGACCAAAGCAGACCGTGGCAGACTGAGACAGACTAAAGCAGACTGAAGGGGACTGAAGCAGACTGAAGGAGACTGAAGGAGACTGAGGCAGACTGAAGCAGACTGAAGGGGACTGAAGCAGACTGAAGGAGACTGAAGGAGACTGAAGCAGACTGAAGCAGACCTAAGCAGACTGAAGGAGACTGAAGCAGACTGAAGCAGACCTAAGCAGACCATGGCAGACTGAGACAGACTAAAGCAGACTGAAGGAGACTGAAGGAGACTGAAGCAGACTGAAGGGGACTGAAGGAGACTGAAGGAGACTGAAGGAGACTGAAGCAGACTGAAGGAGACTGAAGCAGACTGAAGGAGACTGAAGCAGACTGAGGCAGACTGAAGGAGACTGAAGGGGACTGAAGAGGACTAAAGCTGAGGATACACTACAAGATATTATGCCCGATTTTATACACGATTCACAATCCTGCCGAGTCTGTCCTAGTCAGCAGCAGTCTGCACTAGTTGGGGGTAGTCGGAGTGGCAATTTGGCACAGAAATCTGTAAGTGTATGAGAGATACAGATTTAAATTGGCAAGTGTATGATGAGAACAGACTTCTCCCGATCCGAGTCGGAGCGAGTCGGAGCATATCAAACATGTTTGATATTTTTGAGCAGACTCTACGCAATCGTGTAGTGTAAACTCGTCACCATCGTCAATAGCCAATGAAATCAGAGGAGGCCGGATACAGGAAAAAGATCTGCGGCATCCATGTTTGTTTACTCTGCAAACTCTCGCGAGTGTTTTGATGAGAGTTTGGTACGTTCAGTTGGCTTCAGTTGGAGTGACAAGTTGTATAGTGTATGATCCATCACGCAGTCCAGTCGTTAAATGTGCAATACCCAGTTTTTCAGTTGTCATACAAAAATCATCAGAAGCCAGTGGTCTAGTGTAGTTATACTCCCAGTGGTCTAGTGTAGTTATACTCCCAGTGGTCTAGTGTAGTTATACTCCCAGTGGTCTAGTGTAGTTATACTCCCAGTGGTCTAGTGTAGTTATACTCCCAGTGGTCTAGTGTAGTTATACTCCCAGTGGTCTAGTGTAGTTATACTCCCAGTGGTCTAGTGTAGTTATACTCCCAGTGGTCTAGTGTAGTTATACTCCCAGTGGTCTAGTGTAGTTATACTCCCAGTGGTCTAGTGTAGTTATACTCCCAGTCACTTCATCATCTGTTAAGATTGTAAAAGTCTTCTAGTGTATCTGAGGCTTGAAGCAAACTGAAGCAGACTGAAGGAGACTGAAGCAGACTGAAGCTGACTGAAGCAGACTGAAGGAGACTGAAGCAGACTGAAGCTGACTGAAGCAGACTGAAGGAGACTGAAGGAGACTGAAGGAGACTGAGGCAGACTGAAGCAGACTGAGGCAGACAGAAGCAGACTGAGGCAGACTGAAGCAGACTGAAGCAGACTGAAGCAGACTGAAGCAGACTGAAGCAGACTGAAGGAGACTGAGACAAACTGAGGCTGACTGAAGGAGACTGAGGCAGACTGAAGGAGACAGAAGCAGACTGAAGGAGACTGAGACAGACTGAAGCAGACAGAAGCAGACTGAGGCAGACTGAAGCAGACTGAGGCAGATAGAAGCAGACTGAGGCAGATAGAAGCAGACTGAGGCAGATAGAAGCAGACTGAGACAGACTGAAGCAGACTGAAGCAGACTGAGATAGACTGAAGCAGACTGAAGCAGACTGAGGCAGACTGAGGCAGACTGAGGCAGACTGAGGCAGACTGAGGCAGACTGAGGCAGATAGAAGCAGACTGAGGCAGACTGAAGCAGACTGAAGCAGACTGAGACAGACTGAAGCAGACTGAGGCAGACTGAAGCAGACTGAGGCAGATAGAAGCAGACTGAGGCAGACTGAGGCAGACTGAGGCAGACTGAGGCAGACTGAGGCAGACTGAGGCAGACTGAAGCAGACTGAAGCAGACTGAGACAGACTGAAGCAGACTGAGGCAGACTGAAGCAGACTGAGACAGACTGAAGCAGACTGAGGCAGACTGAGGCAGATAGAAGCAGACTGAGGCAGACTGAAGGAGACTGAAAACAACTGAATCAACCTGAAGCTTCTGAGCAGGGGTGCTGAAGGCTTCGGATCCCCCCTGGGGGGAGATCTCTCCTTACGGACATTACGGTGGAAGAAGATGGGGTTTGTGTATGTGTGTGTGTGTGTGTGTGTGTGTGTGTGTGTGTGTGTGTGTGTGTGTGTGCGTGCGTGCGTGCGTGCGCGTAATAAGACTGGAGGGAGACCCAGTTCAGAGAGGACAGGGCCCGTCTCCATGGGCTCTTTCTCCCAGGCAACAGGTTCCGGGATAAAGGGGGCAGAAAACAGACAAAGACACGGATTCACTCCTTTCAAGTGAATTCCCTGTTTCCCTCCTCTCTGCCTGTCTGTCACGCGCTTTCTACTCCCTCCTCTCTTTACTCTTTCCAAAGGCTTCCGTTTTAATGAGGTTTTCAGTGTTCCAACAAAACACCACGCTTAGACGACGTCCCCCTGGCATGGGAAGAGAGGGGGAGGAAAGATGAAGAGAGATGAGGGGAGGAGAGGAGAGAGAGGGAGGAGGGCGGGGGGGGGGAGGGCAAACGGGGAGCTGGTTACCCTGCATGTGTGTGTTAGCAAATTCACCCCACTTCAAAAGCGTACATTAGTCATTCAGAACACTTGATAACGCCACTCGAGCAAGGATACATAAAATACCCCCCCCCCCCGCCACCCACACACACACACACACACACACACACACGCCACATTTAGAGAACCAGTGGGCGCTCTAATGGAGGTATACAGGTGTAGACAGCGAGAATAACCTTTAGGCAGGCAGTCAGGAGAATCAAACCCACGTCAGCTTAGATTCACCAGATTCCGGCACCACTTAAAGCAATACATAGCGTTTTCTCGGAACTGCGCCCCCACAGGCTCTGCGATTAAGTGCACTGTTGTACTGTCATAACGTTATTCGGACTCGCTCTTCTCTTCACTGTCACAGATAGATTCGATTAGATTAGTTTTATTGTCATTGCACATAAAATACAACAACATTTCATTTGGCAGTTCGCTCAGATAGCAGCAACAACAATAGTAAAATACAAATGCATACAGTAAAATAGTCAAATAAAAAAGCAGCATAAAAAACATAAAACCTGCATAAAAAAAAGCAGTCTCAGTCCAGTCCAATCCAAATTATAACATGCGAGTCTAAACGTTTCATAGCTCAGCCGAACTAAACAATAACTGCAAATGAACACATAGCTAAAAAGACAGCTAGTAGCTAGCTAGCTAGCCAGCATTATTACTTACAAGTCAAGAAGGTGGCCGCAAAACTCTGTTTTGAAGCCGATTTCATCACGTAGCTCTCTCCAACGGATAAAAGCCAAGATTGACTCTGGTCTTATCCCTCGCTCTATCAGATTGTCTTTTTCTTTTTCTGGCCTCCTCCGTGATGTTTCGCTTCGGTTTTCTCACCTCCGCCATGATAACATTCAGCTAAAAACGCATGATATCCATAGACGCCGGAATAGTTAGCTACTACTGTGTTGTTTAAGCACAACGTTGCCCATGCGCACTTCGACTGATATGCTGCATCTCGGGGGCACGAGTTTTAAAAGGTAATAAATGTGAATGTATTATCTTTCTGAGTAGACTGTTTGGACGATTCAGCTTACTTTTAATAAATCTAATTGGAGAATTAGCACCAGACATGTTTGTAAAGGTCCAAATATCGCAATGTATTGCTTTAAGATATAAATCACATGGCACTAGGACTCAGTGTATGTGTGTGTGTGTGTGTGGAGGGGGGGGGGTTACAGGTGGCTGGTGTGGGGAGTCTGGTTGTTAATGGGGTTGAGAAGGCCAACCAGTTTTATAGGCATCTTGTTGTCAGATAGTGAAGAAATACAGCCATGGAGAATTAACACCAGACATGTTTGTAAAGGTCCAAATCTCACGATGTATTGCTTTAAGGTGGCAAATCTTACTTACGGTATAATTCTTCAAAAGATCTAGGTGATATTTTGGTATGATAACCATTCCTGAGTGGTAGCTGTGTCACTGTAACCAGCTCATGAAAAACACCAGGAAAACTACAGTAGGCCTACTCTCTTACTACTGATGGTTTTTTTGTGTTTTTTTTTTTTAAACACAGCAACAAAGCCCAATAAATAGTGTCATCCATTCGGACAACAACCTTCATGTATAAGCATGGACACACAGCCCCCCCTCCTCACACCACCAGTACTGCCTCCTCCCCACCTACTCACTCTACAGAGCCAATATGTGTAATTCAAGTCTAAATGCTTTATTGATTTGTAATGTTTCATCCTACAGATTGTGAACCTGCTGCTAGGGCTACCAGCCTGTTAAATCATAAAATACTGTATGATAGTCTATCAAGATCAGGCCTGAGTCAAGAAAATATGTGAGATGCCTTTATAGTTGAATGCTTTCTCTCTCCTCCAGGCCCCATCATCTGAGTAAGTCTTCCCCATATGATGTAACATCCACTCTCTTTGGGGGATATTTTGGGGGGGCGTTGGGGGAAGTGAAGAGACCTTCACGTGGCTCCTTCACCCAGGTGCCACACAGACCTGCAGGAGTCAACCTTTTTGTCACATAAAACAGGTCTTTTTGCAGATGATAAGAGGACAATTTGATATGTTTTGTTTGTTTTAAAAAAATAAAAAAGTGTGTCCCCTGGCCATTTGGCGCCCTAGACCGCCTATCTCGCCTATCCCTAGGAACAGCTCTGATCGCCGTTGACGACACAGTGATGACACCAATTCAGACTGCTAGGAATCTGGCTGTGACCCAACTGTCATTCTCGGCACATATCACATTCATTACATGCTCACATCAGGACCGCAGAGTCGCTACCCATCTAGCGCCACAGACTCAAAACTCACATGCAAGACATACTAACCGGATCCTCCCTCTTAAGCACTTTTAGTATTTATATTTAGCTATGCATGAAAACACAGACTCTATGATGGCAGCTGGCTGGACTCTCCTCTTTTGGTGCAGAAGAGCTGCTCAAATGGACTGACATGCACAGACATGAGCAGGTTACAGACCTGCAGTGAGCAAACACTGCAGGATGATCCAGAACCTGCCTTTGACCTTGGGGAGTCAGATGACGCAGACCCGTTTCCAGAATGAAATGCCAGGGGGGGCATTCAATATGTTAGGGGGGGCACACACAAATTGTTTGGGTGCTTTTAAGCCCGTTTTAAGTCGTTTTTCAGCCAGATTTAGAGGGATATCTCATTTCTCATTGTTATTCTAAGTTCTCACCGACACCTACCTCTGTGTTTTTGACATAAGTCTATATCTATCTATCTATCTATCTATCTATCTATCTATCTATCTATCTATCTATCTATCTATCTATCTATCTATCTATCTATCTATCTATGTCTGTCTGTCTGTCTGTCTGTCTGTCTGTCTGTCTGTCTGTCTGTCTGTCTGTCTACCTTACCATTACCATATCTTTGGAATGTCTCCTCACTGCTCTGAATTCATCAAAACTGTCAAAATAAGTTGATTGCTGTTATATGGAGAATATGCAAAAACATTTTTGTAAAACCTTTTTAAATAAAAATAACACTAAACGTATCAAGTCCATCATAAGTGATTCTACAAGTACTGTACTTGCAAAAGGGCATCCCTGTTGTGCAAACAAATAAACAAGTTTTCCCCAAAAGAAAATTGCAGCTTATGAAACTAGCATCTTCAGCCTTATTTGACGAGTCACTTAACCAGCCAACTCTCCTCTCCAGATAGGTGGGGTGACCTGAGAACCTAAACCCTGGGTGGATAATTGTCTAGGTAAAGTTAAAACACGTTAAAAACTATTGTAATTACTAAAATGTTTTTATCAAGGCAACTAAGTCCTGGCGTCTGGTGGGTCCTAGAACCGGGTAAGTCAGGACAATTTTGGGAGGGATGCGCTTTCAAAGCATGCCCTGATGGGAGGTTTCACAGCACCAGAAGGGCGCTGAGCAGTGGCATTTTTATATGTAAAAAACATACAGAAACAACCAAGCTTTTAGGGACACACTAAATAAACTACAGAGCCATTATATGACAACAATGGCCAAGCAGCACGAAGAGGAATGACCGAACGATAAAATACACCCCCTTAGGGCACAGCACTCAATAGCCTACTCCCTCACTAATCAGTGTTTAGCCTACTAGCCTACTAGGCCTTAGCCCACCGCTCCAGGAAGCAAAGTTAACGCTCTCGAGTGCCGATTAAATCTAGGCAAAGCAAAACGCACAGCCATAACAACTGGTAATTAATCACAAAAGACCTACCTTATATCGTAACCCAAACTCGTTTAATCCACTTCATTTTGTAATCAATTTTCAACAAATAGCCTACTCAAGATCTCCGTTTTCAATGTTCATTGATGCTGCCAGTAGCTATATAGCTAAAGTGGGTAACGTGATTGACCAATAGGTGATGTGAATGACGGGACAGTCATGCCAAGTTGTTTCATAATTTTACCTGGCCTACAATGTTAAGTGAATAACGAGCTAGTAAGACCGGTGTCAACGGACCGTAACGTGGACTGTATTTTCATGAGGACTGTAGGGGGAGCACTACCAAAACGCTAAACACGGATGGAAATGAAGCGATATGGCAGAATACAAGACGCATTTAAGTCAAAAACAGTCTGACTGACTGAAAGAAAGTGCACAAATCAAGTTTTATTTGGATTTGTATGGGTATAGGAGCAATCGCCACTACTTCTGAATCTTCTGACATCCACTAATAATTCATCCCATGTATGCAAGTTTTTGCAGTAGTAGGCCTATGTCGTTAACATTACCAAAAATGGCCGCGCGGCACGGAATGAATGATCTGCCCTACTCTGCCTGGGATTGGCTACTATGGTGACTTCCTTGGTTGAGATTGGTCAGGTTTTTGTGGTCAGTTCGATTGGTTAAAGTATATCAGGGTAAGCCAATCAGATGCAGAATAGCCCGGGGTCATTCCGTCATCACAGAGATTTAGTACGTCTTTCGAGTTTCGTTCAGGGCGGGCCCAGCTGATTCAGTGGGCGGGCCTGGCCCCCAAATGCCCGCCCTTGGAGACGGGACTGAGATGACGAGAGAGACGAGCAGTTTGATGAGGGACACAGTGTGGTGATTCTGGACTTGGGTCCCCTTGTTAACATCATCTACTGTAAGTACACACTGAGCTTGATAACAATAATTCAACCTTCACATGTTCCCATCACTAACGCTATACTGTATATGGGATTAAATACCATTGACTAAGTATATGCGAATATCAATGCTATTTATAATGTTGTTATAATGTTGTTATAAGTTTGTTTATAATACTCAAGTAGCTCCTTACTGTACCTCACTGTGGTATTCCTTATTGTCCTGTATTTTCAATGTGTATTTAAATAAATGTATGAAGACCAGTTTGTTACCTAACTGGCTTTGGTCTAGTTAGTTTCTTAGTAATAATGCCCTTATTAAAATAAGAAGGTTGCCTTTAAAATGATCCCAAACACAATATTATGAAACATTGAACAGTGTCTGACCATGAGCCTAAAGGCCAATTTTTACTTTGTCGTACGGCACTTTTGAAAAGGTCGACAGACAGAAATTATGTCACTGTCGACACTTTTTTGTGTCGGACAGGGGTGTCTTGCACCTACCAAACTTTCTAATGTCACAGACGCCGTCACTTTCGTCGCACAGCTGTGATTGGATAGCTAGATAGACGGCACTTTCGTTGCCATGGATATACTTTGGTTTCCTTGGTTAGTGGATATCCTGAAATAACGAAAGTGCATTTCCTCGTCCATCTCTTCCATCTGTTGAACAAGCAGGTTCTCCCCTTGAATTTCTCTTGTTATGTTGAGTGGACGAACCGACCACCTTCTCTTTCTTTTCCCCCTCTCTCTCAACAAAAGAGAGGAGGAAGAGAGAGAGAGAGAGAGAGAGAGAGAGAGAGAGAGAAAGAGTATACCTTTAACTAGAGCGAAGCCCACAAAGGACTATAGTTCCTAAAAGCATGCTCAGCCTACATTACCAGGACCAGTAACAAACAGCTTCTCATTACCAGGACCAGTAACACAGCTTCTCATTACCAGGACCAGTAACAAACAGCTTCTCATTACCAGGACCAGTAAAACAGCTTCTCATTACCAGGACCAGTAACAAACAGCTTCTCATTACCAGGACCAGTAACAAACAGCTTCTCATTACCAGGACCAGTAACAAACAGCTTCTC
>NC_140248.1:6196138-6208638 GCF_949987555.1 Borostomias antarcticus
CCCTCACACCTGCTCTCTGACCCTCACACCTGCTCCCTCACACCTGCTCTCTGACCCTCACCTCTGACCCTCACACCTGCTCTCTGACCCTCACACCTGCTCTCTGACCCTCACACCTGCTCTCTGACCCTCACACCTGCTCTCTGACCCTCACACCTGCTCTCTGACCCTCTCTGACCCTCACACCTGCTCTCTGACCCAGCACACCTGCTCCCTGACCCTCACACCTGCTCTCTGACCCTCACACCTGCTCCCTGACCTGTGCTACCGCTCTCCAGAGCTTCCTCCGCTCACCACCAGGGCGCGCTCTCGCTCCCCCTCACCTGCAGAGTCATCAGACACAGACATGTCCCTCTGCCCTCTGACCCTGCACACCTTTTCACCATGTTTTGCTGTTTTGTTGTATTTTTCATAATCTCGCTATTAAACCACATGCTGGGGTCCTGAGTTGGCACTTGGGTACAAAACAAACTAAGGGTCTTAACACACTCTTTCCGCCAGCACGCTTCATTATCTAGGAAATTGAGCTGAATTATTTTCCGTGAATTTGAAGAAGTGCAAAAAGCAATAAGACACACTTAACAAGAAAGAGAGAAAGTGTGAACCAAGAGATAATTAGTTTATTTTAAGGGGAAAACTGATTAATTTAAAAAAATCTATGAAAAGTCACAAAGTCACAAAGATGGGACTTATGAGTTTTCATAATAGGCACTCATCATTTCATCATTTCACAGCACAGACACCCACTTGCCTAGCTGTAATCCTTATCGACAGGCAGAATGGGACAGGTTTAAATTAACGTTACATAAACACGGAACATCATTTTATAGCTCAGAGTGCGATTGTAGGATGTCAAGTGCTGGTCTCTCCCACACAGGTGCGCATGCACCCCTCTCTCCCATTAACAAAGTCACCTCTTATTTCCTAATGATATGGTTTGTGTTATGAGATTACAGTATATCAGGTCAAACATCCCCATGTCGCTCAAATCCCGTGTTGGAGAGATTAATTTGGAATACACCTGGAAAAGGGACACTGGACTGTGTGGTATTACGTGAGATTGGGGGCCGTCTTTTATTGAAATCAAAACACAACACAGAGCTTAAGAAGGACAATAATGAAATACAATGAAAGTCAACACTACTATAGGTCCACAATAAAGATGATTATGATATAATTAAAATATGTAATGGTTGTGCATGCAATTTAGTGTATTTAAATCAGTTGGATGGATGTAGGCTTAGGGCTGGAAATAGTCTTGTGCAAACGTTGGTGTCTAAGCGGCATATTGGGCATAAGCAGGCTTACATAAAAAGACTAAATTATATCCTAATAAAATAGTAAAAAGAATAACTTGTACAGAACAACAAATGACTTGTTAGTTATTTATGAATACGAAAGAATAAGCAGGCTAATCAGTCAGTGGCGCACAGACATTTTGGGGGGCAGGTGCTCAGTGAAAAATGAGGGCACCTTGCGCAGCGAGATGTTGACGGGGTGGGGGTGCTGACAGATAATTTGTATTTTGATCGTTGCGCGAGTGGTTGACAGGGTGGGGGTGCTGACAGAGATTTTTTGATTGTCGCGCGAGTTGTTGACGGGGTGGGGAAGGCTTTTGCCCTGTTCGATTCGTTGGATCCACCCGATCCCCCCCTGGCTATGGGCCTGTAGTATGTAGCGGTTGCTCATTTCTCCGCGTGAAAATTGTGAATTGTGGCGTGTGAGCGTGAGAAGAGGCTGAAACGCGTGAGTCTCAGACAGACTGATGTCTGAGACATGGCAGCCCTGTACAGCCTAAGGTCACTACATAATACTAAATATTCAGCTTAAGTATACTGATAACTTAACTTCACATGCTGTACCAACAACAAATCATACCGACATTGGTCGTGTTGTGGTCATCATTACGTTAAATCCATTAATTGATTATGACTAGCTAGCTTGTTAAGCAGGGGGGAAGTCGGCTAATTTAGGCGAATCTGTTTGGCGCTGTATCATGAGACTTTACTTCACAACAGAGACAAATACATGCAAGTTATAGTTTGGCACGAGGCTTTGGGAGCAAACAATACACTTGTTTGGTTTATGTGTTACCTGGCTGGTTAGCTGTCATCACTCGGTCACTCTGGATGGGGAAAGGGCAGGGGGGAGGAGATGTGTGTGCTGTGTGCAGCGCTGCTGCAGCGCACCTCCGTTTGTGTCCGCTTTACACGTTTACCATTGACAAAGGAAGAGAGGGAGGGGAGGGGCACAGGTGTGCCGCGGGCACGTGTGTGTGTGTGTGTTTGTGAGGGGAGGGGGGGGGGTCTGGCAAAATTACAACGCATTTTGGGGCATCATTATTACACGCTTTTAATCGAGAATTGATCGATGTCACCATGGGCCACATACAGTAGGTCTACACAAATAAATTAAAAAAAGTCACTTCAAAAGGGCACTTGCCTTGTCCAGAGGGCAAAGGGCAGGTGCTCTAGCACCACCTCGTGTCTATCTGTGCACGTCCCTGCTAATCAGCCATGTGTGCTAACATATCATGCATCTCCGTTGCATCCAACCTGGCCAAAGAACGACGTGAACGCTTTGAGAATTTTGGGGCAGAAATAAGAGAGCTGAAGGGTGCCCAGGCGCAACAACAAACGCCTGAGCGGTCGTCTCGTCTAGCATCCCTTAGGGGAGAATACCATGCTTTAGTATTGATAAGAGCAGGTTTTATTCTTCATAGGACCAGGAAGACATATAACCTTAATGTGAAGAGACCAGGTAGACTCCTGGCCCTCCGTCTTACAGAATGTGAAAGCGGGGCCGCTATATGCACCATTATAGACCCCACCGGCGTGCTTCATACAACCCCACAGTCTGTTAACAAGTTTTTCCTTCTACGCTAGCCTGTATAGGTCTGAAGTGGGTCATGACTCGGAGCGTTGCGGCAGGTTCTTGGAGGGCCTGGAGTTGACTCAGATCTCCCCAGTGGAGAGAGCATCTCTAGACTCTCCATTAACATTAGAAGAGTTACATCGAGCCTCTTACAACGGGGCAAATCGCCTGGCCTCGATGAGCGGGCCCAGAGTTATTTGAGGAACTGTGGGAGATGCTTGGTCCTCTATTATTACACTCGTATAGCGTGGCATTATCTAGGGGAGGATTCCACAGGGACCAGCGGATGGCCCTCATCACCCTCTTATTAAAAAAAGGTAAAGACACCCTGGAATGTAATAGCTACTGTCCGATATCTTTGATTTCCTGCGATCAAAAAATCTTTGCTAAAGCACTTGCCCTTCGGCAGGAGATAATAACTTTCATGGTTTCACGGTTTCACGAAGGGCCGTTTGGCGACAGACAATATACGCAGGCTACTGCACGTGATCCACTCCACCAGGGACGTGCTGGGACTAAAAAACAGCCCTGGTGTCTGACCCAGCCCAGCACACATCAATCAGCGCGTGAAAACGCAAGGGCAAGATCAAATAAATACTAATCAATTCTGATTGTCGTGCCTGCCTGCCTGGCGGGCCACCGGCCGTTGTCACCGGCAGCCGTTCTGTGATCCACCAGAACCTACAGATGGCCAGCCCGCCCCTGGACTCCACCAGTGACGCCCACGGCCACCGCGCTGTTTTCTCACTTGATGCAGAGAAAGCTTGCGACCGCATCGAGTGTGACTACGCGTGGGCGGTCCCAGTTTCGGTGACAGTTTTAATGCATGTTGCAGGCACTATATAAAGTTCTATCCTCCTCAGTTCTTACCGGTAGTACTTTCTCCCAACCATTCCAATTGGAGCGATCTACAAGACAGGGCTGTCCGCCCTCGCCCCTACTGTTCTGTCTCTCACTGGAACCATCACCAACCATGGGGGCGGCTGTAGCTCAGTTGGTAGAACGGGTTGTTCAGTGATCGAAGGGTCAGTGGTTCGAATCCCAGCTCCGACTGTCCACATGTCGAAGTGTCCTTGAGCAAGACACCTAACCCCAAATTGCTCCCAATGAGCAGGTTAGCACCTTGCATGGCAGCTACCGTGAATGTATGGGTGAATGAGAGGACATTGTAAAGCGCTTTGAGTGCCGCTAAGGTGGAAAAGCGCTATATAAGTGCAGTCCATTTACCATTTACCATTAGCACAGGCCGTCAGGCAGAGCACACTCATCTCCCCTATCGTGCTGCATGGACACCCCCACCACATATCGTTATACGCTGACGACATTCTCCTGTACCTGGATGATCTGAGCTCTTCAGTCCCAGTAGTGCTGGACCTCTTTGCTAACTTTGGCAGCCTCTCGGGTACAAAATAAACTGGGTAAAATCAGCTATGATGCTACTCAACACCCCCGCCAGGAACGTACCCCTGCCCCCTACCCCCTGTGGAACAACGTCCACGCCTTTCGTACAGCCTTCTTGGAGCATGAGCGGCATCCACACTATTGATGATATATTCAAAGACGGTGTCCTCCTAGGATTCCAGAAGATACGACAGATACTCTATTCCAGATCCCATTCTTTTATTTTAGACTCAGGGCTTTCCTGGACATGTAGGGTGTTCCTCGGCGAGGCCCTACAATATCTCATCCTATGTCACCTTGGATTGACCCTGCTCCATATACACATGGATGTGTCTCCAGAATCTACCAACATCTACTGTCCACCGTTAGTGTGCCTCCCACTGTTGAGACAGTATGGATTCGAGGACTGTCAGCTGGGTTCTCAACCGGACTGGGATGTGGTTTGGTCCAATAGCGGGAAGCCTCTCACCACGTGCCCCAAAGTCAATTATGGAACTAGAGAGTGCTGTTCTGCCCTGTTGGACTAAACCCCAAACACTCCCCATCTACAGTAACGGCATGACTCAACTTTTGACAGTCGGAAAACCTATATGCAATACTCTATCCCTGATCTACCCAACACGAGCAAACTAATAAGAGTAAACTGATTTATGTTTTGTGAATATAACGACTATAACTAATTTTAAATTTTTACATTACAGTCATTTAGTTTACACTTTTATCCAAACGACTTACAGTTGCTTTCAACATAGGAAAAGTCAATACTACTTGTCAGAACTCACAAGTCCTTTCTCAAACAAGTGACTAAGAGCATAATCTAGTGCAGAAGGCAAGAGTAGCAAATAAAAAATACAATAGCTGCTTAAGAGGGAGGATCCTGGTAGTACTGTACTTCTTGAAAAGGTGACTTTTGAGCCTGCGGCGAAGATGGGCAGCAACTCTGCTGTCCTGACGTCAGTGGCCAGTTGTTTTGTGTAATTGTTCTAATGTAATTATAACATAATAATATAACGTAATAATATATTGCACCCACAATGCACCTAACCCTGACACTAACCTATGAGTATCTTAACATTTAGAACACGCATCAATAGAGCTACCTCAACGACCTAACACCTCAAGCTCTGAACTCTGTGGGTTTAGAAAGTCGACAAGCTCCTGAGCAGAATAGATAATACTTTTATTGAGACAACAAGCATAGTTTGTTTTATGTACAAAGCAAAAATGGACTTGGCAATGGGAAAAATGAATTGTAGTGTGTGCCCCCAGGTGTTGGACTCTGGTAGGTGTGACGGATGAAAGACACACAAATGCACTAACGTACAGGGGTCAATCTAATAGCTAAGGGTCAATCTAATAGGTGGGGGACAATGAATAGTGGGTGAGGTAGGGTTGGCCCTGATATGACTCACTAATTTGGTTAGGCTGGGAACAGGCTGACACTGACATTCATGCTTGTGTGTGTACAGTATGTGTGTGTGTGTGTGTGCACGCATGTCAGGATGAGACAGCCCTAGAGGAGACGCTGTCGGGCGTAGAGGTGGGCAGGCTCCTAGCGCGTGCTGTGATGTCATGTAGAACAGTGTAATTGTGAACGAGGGGAAGGAAAATTCTAATTAAGGTTGTAAATCACTAGAGTCTGTATCAATTATCAGGGACGTAACTCAGAGAGGGGGCACACGCACGCGTATCACACAGGCGTGCACGGAGACACGCACGCTCACACACACACGCGCACGCAGCACGCGTATCACACAGGCGTGCACGGAGACACGCACACACACATGCACACACACGCACGCAGCACGCGTATCACACAGGCGTGCACGGAGACACGCACGCGCACACACACGTACGCAGCACACGTATCACACAGGCGTGCACGGAGACACGCACACACACATGCACACACACGCACGCAGCACGCGTATCACACAGGCGTGCACGGAGACACACGCGCACACACATGCACACACACGCAGGCAGCACGCGTATCACACAGGCGTGCACGGAGACACACGCGCACACACATGCACACACACGCAGGCAGCACGCGTATCACACAGACGTGCACGGAGACACGCACGCGCACACACACACGTACGCAGCACGCGTATCACACAGGCATGCACGGAGATACACACAGAACAAAGAGGGGCGAGGCCAGCAGGAAGACTGGAAGGGGGGGGGGGGAGAGAGAGAGAGGAATGGGAGAGAGAGAGAGAGAGAGAGGAATGGGGAGAGAGAGAGGAATGGGAGAGAGAGAGAGAGGAACAGGGGAGAGAGAGAGAGGAACGGGGGAGAGAGAGAGAGGAACGGGGGAGAGAGAGAGAGGAACGGGGGGAGAGAGAAATGAACGGGAGAGAGAGAGAGGAACAGGGGGGAGAGAGAGAGGAACAGGGGAGAGAGAGAGAGAGGAACGGGGGAGAGAGAGAAAGGAACGGGAGAGAGAGAGAGAGGAATGGGAGAGAGAGAGAGGAACGGGGGAGAGAGAGAGAGGAACGGGGGAGAGAGAGAGATACCATTTCAAGACCTTTTAAAAGCTGGCACGCAGTCACACGCAAACACATACGGATACATGCCTACACACACTATGGGGTGTGATTAGTGCCAGCACACCATACTGAAACGCTTGACTTGCGCCTACTTAAGAAGACGCGATGACATCAAACGTCTAAACGCACGTGTATAATTTCCATTGACAAACAATGGAGAGACAGACGTCTCATAGCTGTAACGTACCTGTCACGCAGACGCAGTGCACATGTTGTTTACACGAATTGCGCATCGTGTGCGTGACGGCAACACTACAGGTTAGATGCGCCTCACATATGCGACACCAACACTACACATGACAGTTTGGTAAAATCATAGATGAACGTACGTACGTTCGCTTGTAATGTGTGCAGAAATTGCATAGCGACGTGTCAAACGTGCCAGTGCCTTGCTTGCGCAGCAGACGTGTTAGCGGCCGCACGTGTAAGATCAGTTGCCTTTAAATCATAGCTGGTTCTAATCTCGTCCTTGCCAATTGGTAATGCATTCTCAATAAATGGAATTCGCACATGTTAAGCAACTTGTTTTTAATAAAGCCTAATATCTGAATGACTCTTTCTTCGCAATTTAAAACAAATGTTCAGATACACGTGTTTCTTGTCAATAGAGGGCGCTGCAGCACCGTCAGCACCAGTTCGAACAGCCACAACCTATTTGAAAATGTAGCGATAGTGGAGATAAAACGACACATATCTAGGAAACGTTATGCAAGGAGGATCCTGGAATTTGATTGAGTGCAAATAAATATTCTTAATTTTTATTCAATATGGACAAATGAGCCCCGCTCGCAGCTTCTAGTGCCCGCTGACTTAACACGAGCGTGCAAACGTTACATGCATGTGCGCAAAAATGGCACGGCAGTTTTGACACGTCACCCTCTGAGAATGCGAGCGACTCCTAACGCGTGCGTATATGCACGCCTATTAATCAGCTCGCCAAAGTACCTTTATACACGCAATGCAGGCGACGAAAGCACTGAGTGTTTGTTACGCTGGCACGAATCACACCCCATACACACACATGCACACACACACGCACACACAAACACACACATACACACACACACACGCACAGACAAACACACACATACACACGCGCGCACACACACACACACACACACATGTTGCAGTGTTCCAGTGCTTAGCCACAAATCAATTGCTCTGTCTGCATGTAACAGGAATACAATTATAGTCTTATTATCCGGGCAGAGGAGCAACAAAGTACTGTATGTCTCAGTATTTCATCTTAACAGTGTAACTGCGTGGACCCCTTTCATTTCTACAGCAGTAGCCTACCATATATCAGTGTGTGTGTTTGTGTGTGTGTGTATGTGTGTGTGTGTGTACGTGCATGTATGTGTGTCATCGTCAGCTCCCTCCCATTTAGAGGCATACGCTTAGTGTGTGCAAGGATGCGTGAGTTTGTGTGTGTGCACTCCAGTGTGTACAGAGGTACCCCGCCTCACACACACACACACACACACACACACACACACACACACACACACACACACATGATCATTATTAGAGAGACGGAGAGAGAGAGAGAGAGAGAGAGAGAGAGAGAGAGAGAAATCAATCTGTATAGAAGATGTACTGAAACAACTGCACCTTAAAGCACTGAAAGTCCATGTTATGTATACCAATCAATCAATCAATCAATCAATCAATCAATCAATCAATCAATCAATCAATCAATCAATCAAAGCTTTATTTGTATAGCGCATTTCATACCCAGAGGCAACACAATGCGCTTTACAGAGAACAAGGGAGGTGGGCATAGGCTATACCAATATACCAAGACATAGGCTACTGTAAATCATAATACCCAGACATACTGTAGATCAAAATTTCAATTACTTAATCATGGGCCCTAGTTCACCTTGAGTGTTAGGCCCGTGGGCGTGGCATTTTTGGGGAACAGCCCAGACAAAAACAATCAAGCCCACAGAAGTAATTGCGATGATTCCAAATAGTATTTCAGACCTGGGGCGTACCTCACTCGCGTATGTGTGTGTGTGTGTGCGTGTGTGTGCGTGTGTGTACATGTGTGTGTGTGCGCGTGTGTAAATGTGTGTGTGTGCTTGTCATTCCCTCTGCAAGCCTTTCAAGTGGGACTGTGTATAGGAGTGGGTTGGTGGTTCTCCGGTGATAAGATGGTGGGCTTATTGACCCAGCTGTCCAGGGACTGACCAGAACCCGGGGCGCCGTGCTGGTGCTGCAGTGAAGCTGTGATTAGTTCTACCACAGGTCTCACTGCATCTAACAAGATGTCTGGCAGAGGAACAGACCAGAAGAAGAGAAGGAAGACTACAAACACGAAGAGAGAACGAAGAAACAAAGGTCTGTCTGGGCAGCTTGTGTGTGTGTGTGTGTGTGTGTGTGTGTGTGTGTGTGTGTGTGTGTGTGTGTGTGTGTGTGTGTGTGTGTTTGTGTGTGTGTGCCTGCGTGCGTGCCTGCGTGTGTGTGTGTGTTAGAGATGCGTGGATGGAGTTTGAGCACCCGAATCCGCGTGCACTCATCAATCATCCACCCGCCACCCACCCGACGTCATTATCTTCTAAAATGTAGAGACCCGCCCCCAACCCGCCAAACAGGAACTTATTCTATTTACATTTAAATTATGTCCAGCCGTTCGTGCTCATTCGCTTTTCATATACACTGTAGGTGCATTTTCTTAACTTTAAAGATTATAGGCTCGCTTTCGCAGGATCTCGGTTGACGAAGTGGTCGAGGGTATTTGAGTGAGCTGCTGGCAGGTCTCGCGCTTTCTCACAGTTGTTATAATATAATATAATTATAGTAGTTATTAAATATGAATATAACTGACAAATCCACCCGCAATTCACCTGAAATTAATCACAATGTTGATTTTTATTGACCCACCCACCCGCGGATGCGGATATCCGTGGATGTCGCGGATATATCCGCAATATTCGCATCTCTAGTGTTTGTGTGTGTGTGTGTGTGTGTGTGTGTGTGTACTCTCTGGTGGTTTGCACTGCATCGTTTGATTCCACTGATTCTACAGTAACGGTCACCGGGGGCCTGTTGCCGAGGCTCGACCAATTAAATTAGGGTTTTGCTGTTGCCTCATCCCAGCCCTCTTGACCATTTCCTGTTTACGGAAGTCCCCGAGGACCTCTGTTCCCCGCTGGGCTGTGGGTTGTAATTGCGTTTAGGACGCCCGCGCAGTGCCTGATGGAATATGCCAGGGAGAAGAAGGAAAATATATGAGTCAATACTGTGGAGGAGAGAGGGAGAGGAAAAGAGGCGAGAGGAGGAGGAGAGGAGAGACAAGGAGAGAGGAGGAGAGGGAGAGGCAGAGAGAGGAGGAGAGAAAAGAGACAAGGAGAGAGGAGGAGAGGGAGAGAGGAGGAGAGAGGGAGTGAGGAGGAAAGAGGAGAAGGGGAAAGAGAAGAGAGAAGGAGAAGGAGAGGCAGAGAGAGGAGGAGAGAAAAGGGACAAGGAGAGAGGAGGAGAGGGAGAGAGGGAGAGAGGAGGAAAGAGGAGAAGGGGAAAGAGAAGAGAGGAGGAGAGGGAGAGAGGAGGAGAGAGGGAGAGAGAAGGAAAGAGGAGAAGGGGAAAGAGAAGAGAGGAGGAGAGGGGGAAGACAAAGAGAGGTATGAAGGGAGAACAGGGTCACGTGAGGAGAAATACTAATACTAACCCCTCTGAAGATTGGATGTAGACATGAGAATGCCTTCTCTTCATGGTGAGCTCCGTTCAGCGCCCAGCTAGAGTCCTATTTCACAGCCCATATTACATTTCAAGCCACATTTCCGAAACCTCTCTTTGCTTGGCAGGTATGCTTTTAGAAACAGGGCATTACATTACAAAGACACCCTTATTTGAAGGGGCTTATATTCTTTTTTTTTGTGTCCTGATCCACTGTTCAGCCCACCTTAAAATAACCAAACACATTATCAGTATGGAATGACACATCCACCTCTCTCTCTCTCTCTCTCTCTCTCTCTCTCTCTCTCCACCCCCCCCCCTCCTGTTCGCGGGTCCCATGCTGATTTCCATTGCGCTCTTCCAACAGTTTTGTCGGACATGTGTCTGGCTGCGTCTGTCCCTCTGCCGGCCTCGCCGGATCAAAGCACGGACTCCTCTGATCTTTAGCACATCACAGGACGGGGGCTGGCCGGCCCCTCTCACTCTCACACACACACACACACACACGCACACGCACACACACACACACACACACACAGAGGGAGCGGGGGGCGGGGTTGTTAGAAATAAGGCAGGAGAGTAGGGGAGAGCAGGAGAGGGGAAAGAGTACAGGATAGAAGAGTAAAGGGGAGAGGAGAAGAGGGCAGGAGAGGAGGAGAGGAGGAGAGGAGGAGAGGAGGAGGGGAGGAGAGGGGGAAGGGAGGAGGGTAGGAGGGTAGGAGAGGAGGAGGGTAGGAGAGGAGGAGGGGAGGAGAGGGGGAGGGGAGGAGAGGGGGAAGGGAGGAGAGGAGGAGGAGGGTAGGAGAGGAGGAGAGGAGGAGGGGAGGAGAGGGGGAAGGGAGGAGGGGAGGAGGGTAGGAGAGGAGGAGAGGAGGAGGGGAGGAGAGGGGAAAGGGAGGAGGGAAGGAGAGGACAGACGGATGGATTACAGAGGGAGTGGAGCATTAATAGCCCATGGTTTCCGAAGGTGGGACCATATGGTAGGAACAGGCCCCCCCACCAGCTCTCTCTTTCTCTTCTCCATCTCTCCATCTCTCCTTCTCCCTCCCCACCCCGACAGGAGACCCGAGTTTGTCTCGCTTTGATGAGTGTCCACCAGGTGCCAGACAGGTGGCTGGAGTGGGCAGATAAGTTTGAGTCTGTGTGTGTGTGTGTGTGTGTGTGTGTGTGTGTGTGTGCGTGCGTGTCTTCAGATTGAGGTACAAGTCAGGTGCCACAGTAATGAGAGTTGCCAACTGCTCCTCCATCTGGCATAGAGAAAACTCTCCCTCTCTCTCTCTCTCTTCCCTTGATACTCTTCACCTCCCTTCACATCTATTAATAACATGTCGTTAAGGCGTCTGTGCGCAATACTCCATTTAACACCGTCACGTTTAAACATTCCGATCTTACCTCTTCGCCGTAACCTTCACACACATACGCACGCAAGCACACACGCACACACACACACATGCACACACACACACACGCACACACACACACGCGCACACACACACACACACACACACACACACACACACACACACACACACACACACACACACAGATGAGGCCACCCCCAGCCTTCCTCCAGACAGAGGTTGAGTGACAGGGGCTGCAGGGGGTGATGGGAAATGATGAGGTGGCTGACAGAGGGGCTGATGGGTAATGAGGGGCCTGTGATGGCAGCTGATGGTTAGCGTGTCAGTAAGAAGTTCACACAGCAGTGCCTCTCTTATTAACACACACACACACACACACTTCTCTATCAGGTTCACAGTTAAGTTCCCACCTTGACTTCCCGCTCTCCATTCATCTCTACACACCGAGATCACCGTCACCCGCACACCGTGTGACGTGAAGGCTCTCTGGAGTTGAGGCGAGGGGTTGAAACCGTTACTCCAGATCGCTAGTCAGCCCAACATCATCTCTTTCATTGCTGTGTATTTCACACAGCTGGCTAGCATGTCCACAGGAGGCGAGCTGGACCAGGTGACATAACTCTCCGCCTGG
>NC_140248.1:6211138-6246138 GCF_949987555.1 Borostomias antarcticus
CCTCTACTCCTCTGTTCCCCTCCTCTACTCCCCTCTTCTCCTCCTCTACTCCTCTCTTCTCCTCCTCTATTCCCCTATTCTCCTCCTCTACTCCTCTCTTCTCCTCCTCTACTCCCCTCTTCCCCTCCTTTACTCCTCTCTTCTCCTCCTCTACTCTTCTCCTCCTCTCTTCTCCTCCTCTACTCCTCTCTTCCCCTCCTCTACTCCTCTCTTCTCCTCCTCTACTCCCCTCTTCTCCTCCTCTACTACTCTCTTCCCCTCCTCTACTCCTCTCTTCTCCTCCTCTACACCCCTCTTCTCCTCCTCTACTCCTCTTTTCTCCTCCTCTACTCCTCTCTTCTCCTCCTCTACTCCCCTCTTCTCCTCCTCTACTCCTCTCTTCTCCTCCTCTACTCCCCTCTTCTCCTCCTCTACTACTCTCTTCCCCTCCTCTACTCCTCTCTTCTCCTCCTCTACTCCCCTCTTCTCCTCCTCTACTCCTCTCTTCTCCTCCTCTACTCCCCTCTTCTCCTCCTCTACTCCTCTCTTCCCCTCCTCTACTCCTCTCTTTTCCTCCTCTACTCCCCTCTTCTCCTCCTCTACTCCTCTCTTAACTGCTGGCACTCCTACAGTTTTGACAGCTCACACACATTATATATCAAAATGTTCACACAACTGTGCTGATTCATATAATGTAAGTATCTGAGCTGTGTGACTTACAGTTTTCACAGTATGACGATGTATTCGGCAACTGCACTGCCCATTGAAACGGATAGCACCGCACTCTAACTTTTGAGCTGTTAATTTTGCATTTTTACCCTTTTTCTAACTTGTCGCTATGCCTACGCTGCCTGGACCCCTTCATCGGCATACAAACGCTACCTCGGGCCCGGCGTCCAGGCTGTTTTGGATGCTCAAAAGCGATGAGCGGACCGTAACCAAGTTATGTTGTGTCACTGCAGATTTCACGTGGTTTGTGCGGATATAGCCTTATTTGCAATGCATAGTGTAATTGCTCGTGAAACTATTAATTAATAAACCTATTAGTAAATTAATAATTAATACATTTATTAATAAAATTAGAATTAATATTGGCTAATAATTATAATTAACTATTATTAATAAACTTCTATTATACATCCATGGTGAAACGGCACGTTTGTTGGTTAAGAGTTCCCCCTGCTGGCAATTCAGGTTCTTACAGGCTGCAATGTGCTTACCCATCCTAGTCAGAGCGCTCCACTGACCCCTTCGTGTAACACGTGGGCCTCGGAGCTGCCGGCGCGTTCATCTAAATTATCGCCTAAAATTATCGAGTGGTAGCTAGTGTTTCTACTTGGAACTTCCGGTGTGGTTGTTTTGGGGGGTATTGCTGCTTTCTTCTGGTATTCCACTATGCGTCAGCTAGTGGAAGCCGGGGAATTACACTAGCTTAGTCTCTGTGGCGCTCCGTGGTGACCATGGGCCGAAACATCTCCGAAGGGCCATCCAGCGGTCCCTCCGGTCACCATGGAGGCAGAGGCTCTAGGCTGTACTCCCTCGGAACTCCACGAAGTGCTGGCCCGTGGAGGCCAGGGACTATAATGTACAGCAGTCCCCTTGTGGCTCTCTTTAACGATCTTAGTGGACTGAGTTACCTCCGAGCGTCATCCCGATCGCGGCCCACTCTGATCGTCATAGAGGCAGGGGGCTAAATCGATGCCGTTCCCTCTTCCGGCACTCTGGGCCAAGCTGGCCCAGAGGGGGGGAACATCTAGATTTCGCCTCCCCCTACTATCGCGCTTTACACATGCTGTGGAAGGCAGGGGGCCCCCCGAACAGAACCCACTGCCAAAAATGCATATGATGTATTGCTGCATGCACAATAAATGGGTCAATTTTGACTAAAGTGATCTCGACTGAATATTAATTATGCAGATATGCAAATCTCTACCGCTGGAGGTTCTAGGATAGAGAGAGTCACTGAATACAAGTACCTGGGTGTGTGGCTCGATGAGAACTTACTTTTAAATTCCATATTGATAACCTTGTTTCCAAGCTGCGCCAGGAAATTGGTTTCTTGTACAGAAACAGGTCCAGCTTCCCCTTAAGCTGTAGGAAAAGGTTTCTGGAGGCAGTGTTCCTATCAGTCTTAGATTATGGTGATGTTGTGTATAGGAATGCCACAACCTCAACCTTAAAGCCTCTGGATTCAGTCTACCACTCTGCAATCAGATTTATTACAGGAGCTAAATATGACACTCATCACTGTGCACTTTATGACATGGTAGGATGGCCTTCTCTCACTGAGAGACGAAACTATCACTGGTATTTATCTATGGGACCTATTCCACACGATCAAGTGAACTGCTTTTACTCAAGGTTCCCCGAGCTTACACTGACATTGGAAAATCTTCTTTTTCTTTTAATGCCCCTCACTCCTGAAATGCCCTTTTTAAAACTAGATTCAATGCCATCACTTTTAAAGTACATGATTATGCACCATTGTACATCTGTCTGTAATTGTCTGTAATTGTTTTAGTATATCTTAACTTTACTATTTTTCTATTGAGTTCATCCATTTAGTTACTGTTTTTATATACCTTCCTGCGTGTCTGTCCTTTTGTTGTTGCTGTTGTTGTTTATGTATTGTTCGCTCGTCGTCACTGTAAATGAGGGCAACCTCAGTGCCTCTCGAGCATAAATAAAGGTTTGAATTGAATTGAATTGAATGATGCGAGACGGATGACAATCCCTGGCTACTGGATAAGAGAGTTGTTTTGAGCAAACGTTTGTGCTGTAATATTCATTGCGAATGTGTGTGGGAAAAGTATGTGCTTTGGTATCAGCGGCTATCAACTCCAGCCATGGCTGATGACTCTCGTGCGCAATCCTAACAACGTTGGAGAGGCGGCGTACAATTGGGCTCACATCAGAACGTGCGGTGTCACCGAGCACAAATTTGGCATCTTGGCAAAAGCCGACTTAGATGCCTGGATCACAGCGGTGGGGACATGCTATATAATCCCTTTAAAGTATGACAGATCATTGTAGTGTGCTGCTTCCTGCACAACATTGCCATGAGAGCCGGTCTGCGCATGGATGTGGGTCTGCATCCTGAGGAGCACGGAAATGAAGACGCTGACGATGACCAGGAGCCACCTGCCCACCGGCCTCGTGTGAGCAGATGAGGGCAGACATGTCAGGCATTATTTCACATGATTTACTTTGCTGTCTCTGCAACAAAATAAAGTTGTCGAATTACACCTTTGTGATCAAAAATACAAATAGCCTAGGCCTACATCATTACTGTCAAAAGTAAGAAAAATAGCCTACGCCCAATTTCGGCCTAAACATTCAGCACCATGGACAGCTCTGTTCAAACTCATTTATTTTGGGATGGACAGATGCAATGACAACAGATACAGTAACAAAAACAAAGGATGCTCGTTTTTTGCCTGGGAGTTTTTGAATGATATTTTCTCATTTGTTCTCTTTTTCAAATCATTCCACCTCCGTTTGCAGTCCATATGCTACTATTCCGTTTGGAAACACTAACTGCGCTCATAGACTGGGATATTAAATCCCAAATATGTTTTTAAGCTGTTTTTTGCTTGTAATTGCGAGGCATACCTGTGGACCTCGTCCGTCAGGAATTCCAGTTTGCGCTCGGAAAAAGCAATCTTTCTTTTTCTCTCTGCCATTGTCCTGGGACATGCATACCGTTGCATGGGCAGCATTTATACTACTTTACCAGATCAGGGGCAAATTGCACTCAGCAATGTGGGCGTGTTTGCTATATCTTTAGGGAATAGGTTGTTAAGACGGAGCACATATCGGGCGCAAAGGACACGCAGTTCATGGTGCTATTACCGGATGCAATCCATTCTTTGTGAATTCGCCCCAATGTCTTTAGTTTTAGTCTTTTTCATTTCATACATAACCCTAGTATTCTGGGTGGATTTTAGCTGTGCCCCTGTGCAGAAGTAACCTGATGTGTGCCAGATGGTTTGTTTCACACTGAGTGAAACAATGTGAGCTCATGAGATCAGGATGGTCTCACAAGGCTAGTGCAGAAGAACATTTTCAAACACTAAAAACTAAACTAAACTTGCAAACCCGTGCCAACCCCAAATTGAAAATAAAAACTAATGAGAAAAGTACAACTATTATAACCTTGGCACCTCTAAATGGTACAGTGTACAATATACAGTGAAATGTTGCTACCGGCTCCGCGATGTGCTCAAAAGATTACAAATAATTACAAATTACACAATCTACAGAATTAATGTTATCCTAAGACAGGCACGTGTACACCCACCCACACACAAGTGACAGCGTCAGGAGATACAGAATACTGTACGTTTAACCTGACAGCTTATACTAAATGAAACTAATTCAAACCACAGTATGAAGAAAATGAAATGAAAGACTTAACGAGGAAACGCCAGCGTCTTCCCTCACGGTGATGATTCATGATCAATGAGGTTATAGGTCATCGCCACAACAACATCTCCATGTTCAACACGGCATATGCTGCGTGCGCTCAGCAGCCCCCTCTGATTGGACGACTGATAACAAGTGTAATCAATAGGAATTAAATTACCGACCCACAAGGAGACAGCTGCTCCTTCCTTATGAACAGGCTAATAGGGCACATACAGTACAGAAATGGACAGATGTTGAGGCACGTGTGTGTGTGTGTGTGTGTGTGTGTGTGTGTGTGTGTGTGAGCACGGGTGTGCCATTGTGTTAGGATAACATTAGGTCCACATCTACATACTCAATTTAGACAAGAATCACAAATCCCATATGTGATCAAATCCCAAATGAGAAAAGTATTAACACTCAAATGACCAAAATCATTACATTTTCCATATTGGTATCTGATCAAGCCATTGTTGCTCATTCAGCTGATTCAGATAATCGCCACTCCCCACCACAATTAGCAGATGAGCTAATTGGAAATAATGGGCTGATATGTTGCCACACCATTCATGCAGTACCAGCATGCAGCTTAGCCATTTAGCGGAATCACTTCTAAAAGTGCCGTTATCACAAGGGCAATATGGAGTTAATGACAGCTCTGCAAATTTCAACAAATTACAATTACCATGTCCAGATGCCTCTGCTCTACACTACGAGCCCCAAATTAGTCATTTAATTCAGCAACGTGCGCATGCACAGGCGCACATACACCAATGACAGACCTCTCCACGCAGACGTGATAGAACTGTATTAAATAACCTTGTGAAATGTCCCTGAAAATGAAAGGAAATATACTTCCATTGTAAGCAACTCTGTGAAGGGGAAATCAACCTGCGAGAGAAGAGCTAATGCATGCAAACATCTGACTAATAGGAAGAAAGGCTGACAATATAAGTCGAACGTTTCCCAATTAAATGGGAAAAAAAAGCAAGATTGTGAGCTGCTATTTATTCCTGGGAGGGTTTATGACTAAACCACACACCATGGCAACAACACACTCAGATCGGTGGCGAGCTATAGATGAGAAGAGGCCTGAATCACCAAACATCAGCTCTGATCGAGACTGATTAGCGGTTGCTGATCAGGCTTAAAGGAGTGTGTTTTCCAGACAATCAAACCCCGCTCTAATTCCTCAGTGGAGCGGGTTAGCAAGCTCCATCTCTGTAATAGCACTTTAATCTCTCTCTTCTATTAGCTGGCCGGCCTGCTGGAGCTGTCAGAGGATATTGCTTTTATAAGAAGTAGGCTTCTCCCCCCCCCCCACGAGATATATGGCACATTAAGAACCACCACACAGCTGTTTCTGTCTGGTTGGAGGAGGGGGAGTTGACAGAGAGAGAGAGAGAGAGGCACACACAAAGAGGTAGAGAGAGACAGAGAGAGACTCCCTTACATACACCACATTCATCACCAGAGATTCATTCTTCAATATTCTTCGCACTTTACCAGGGAGCAATCAGGGTGGTCAGTGGACAAAGGTCTGCTGAAAGACTTTGACCACAACACTCCAACTCCGACTCTGACTCCAATTAAAGCCAACAGAGGAGGGTGGAGAAATGGAGTGATGGCGGAGAGGTAGATAGAGGTAGAGAGGCGGAATGGCTGGGGCCACTGATCCAGATAAAGCAGTGGGTCCCAGCTCATCTGGTCTGTCATAGGACAGATGCTGTCATTACCTGTGTTCAAAGTAGGCTGTGATGACTTGACAAGGTCAGAAACACAGCAGTATATTGATTTAATGAGCTATGTTGGGAGGTTTGCATGTGCACAAGTGTGTGTGTGTGTGTGTGTGTGTGTATGCACTCCAATGGTATGCTCCAACTGTAAAATGGGCACACTGACCACTCTGTAGCCCATGGCGCCATGCTGAGGATTGTGGGTAGGGCCAGAGAGAACAGATGGAGAGGATAAATGTGTGTGTGTGTGTGTGTGTGTGTGTTTGCGTGGGCTCAATACACCGACAAACAACAAATCCAAATCTGTCAACGCAGTCAACCCAAGCAGAGACGGAGAAGTGTTCCTTCAGACTCCTTCTTGGACGGGGTTTGGGTGGACAGATGGACTGCCGCTGGACCTCTCATTCAAAACAACTTCTCTGGAGACTTTCAGCAAAGTGTGAGAGACAATAATATCCAGGCAGCGCCCACACACTGTGCGAAACTCAGAGATGGAATCAATTAGAGGCTGTACCACCACAATTCCCCATGTTAACACAGTTATCCCCCACAGTGCTTCTTCAGCCAAGAGATTCCACGTTTGTTTATCGTGTTGAGCGTCGATTCTGAATATATTTCATCTGATTTCAGGAAGAGTTTCAACAGAATCCTGCATGTGGACCCCGTAGGCTGCGACCAAGATAAACACACAGATCTCCACCCACTGCGTTGGATAGTCACTGTTATACAACGGTATAGATCCGGTCCATTGTCTCTATTGGTCAGTTTGCATTCCAGCTGTGGCGACAACCACGATATCCCCACGCTAAAATGGAATGTTCGCACATCTTTTAATATTAATCCACCTCTTATTAGTAGCCGTGGCAGCGTCCAGATCAATGTTTACAAAGATCTGCTGTAGCATTGTCGTTGCCTGGCAACGCTCCCTTTTCAGCGGAAGTATCCGCAAATGATTAACAAATAGTCCCATTAAAAATACATTTATTTAAAGTTCGTATTGTCTTTCTTTTTGAAAATATTGACGGATAAATGTGGCAACCGTTGTATAAAAGCATTATGGAACTCGAAGCCGGGGGATGTCACGGATATCGCCACGGCTAGCGGGGTGTAACTGCACTCCGCTGCGCGTCGTGCCTAACCACTCCCGCTAGCCGTGGCGATATCCGTGCCATCTCACTGCTTCTCGTTCCCTAATGCTTTAGTGAGGCCCGTCTGCCAGGCCATCCGAAACTTTACATCTACAAAGATTGCAAAATGCCGTGCGTTGACAACAGTGGATGAGACAGCAAGCTGTGCACTCAAAAGCTGTGCCGTTGCCGTCGTCGGAGATCTTTTCCGGGAAACGAGCGCCTAATTGAACCGAATGAACATCCTGTCGGAGAGTGGAAGACATGCTTAACAAGGCTGAAGCCCTCCTCTCAGGTACTTATCCCTTACATTAAGGAGACCCAGCTCATCGAAAACAAGACACTCTAGAACAATCCTCTCTCTCTCTCCGCCTCTCTCTGTGTACGCCTCTCTCTCCAGCGCAGTCCGGTCTCTCCCTCCATCTCTAATGGATCAGCACGGTTCACTTAGCTCCGGATCCACGGGGCCCGAGTCTGAGAACATCACGCACTGCACTGTTCCATCTGATTACAGCCAGTAATGCCATTAACAGTAGTCTGTACACACCGCTGTCTAATCACTTTAAGACTTTATATCTCCCCACACATACAGAATTTGATGTAATGGATGCACAGAGAAGATAAGAGAAACGACGGACACACACACAGATAAAGCATGCCATAGGCACGCACACTTCCCACAAGCACACATAATCATGATTTTCGTTCGTCACCAGAGCACACAGTGACGGGAACTAGGGAGTCTGTTTACACACATTCATTTTCCTGTTTTTCAGCTGTCCAGTTCTGGGCAAAAGGACAGTGTGAGATGGTCCAGAGCAGTGTGTTCACCCTGTCTAGAAGGATAGAGGGCTCCAGACACTAGCTCTAAGATAGCTTTCTCACTCAGAGTACTCAGTATGACCAGAGACGGACTCGGGTTAATAATTCAGGCCGGGAAATGTAGCCCCAGTCAGGCCACTTTTTAAGCCTGATCAGAACAGTGATCTTGCGACGAGCCGACGCGGCGAGATGGAACACTTTCAGTTTCATTTTGTAAACGTGAAATGAACGGGCTTTCCGATTGTGATTAATAAACTGTCGGCAAGTTGTTGAGCGGGGTTGCTGACAAGCAATCCTGATTGTTGTGATTTGTTGGGCGGGGGTGGGCGGTGGTAGGGGGGGTGGGGGGGGGTAAAGGCAATTCGAATTGTCGTGCTCGTGCGATTTGTTGACGTGGGGGGGGCAGGCCATTTACCGTGGGCCAGGCCAGTTAGCGCGCCAGGCCACCAGGAAAACTCCCGGTGCTCCCGATGGCCTCCCTGACCCGACTATGACACATTATCCTTGCAGGTCCTACATCAGAGACAGGATACAGTCCTCTGCAAGCTACCATAGCAGAAATACTACAGGGTACGCCACATGTGGACAAAACACAGGTTCTATAGCTCTAAAGCCCAAATGTGGTTTATTGCCATAGATGTGGTTTTCAAAGAACAAAAGAGTCATGTGAACTTCATGGGTCTTTCTCGGACGGTCCCAACCTGAGACTCCATGTGTGGGCTGGGAGGTCTCTTCAGAAAAGCCCAAACTCTCACTCAGATCCCCTTTCAGCGCTGGAGACCCAGGTGTGTGGGGTCATGTAACAGATGAGCCGAAATTGTCTCTTTATTGTCACTTGTATTCCTGTTCTATGGTTCTCTATGGACCTCCGGGACCTACTATAATTGAGCAGCCCGATCGGAGGTTTGTTATGGGCTGGGGTTATGTGTGCTATTTTCCTCATCGAGCTGGCGGTTGCCATGGTGAGCAGCTGTAATGAATGTTTTTTCCGCCGTAAAAGTGGGAAAAATAGACCTCACACACGTGACAGTAAGGGGAGTGACATCGTCTATCTCATCGTTTATCTCATGAGAAAGGAGGTAGAATGCTCCAGTAGATCAGATGGATGGAGGAGAGAGGTGAGACGCGGCAGGGGCGAGTCCCCGGCCGCCGTCCCGAGTCCCCGGCCGCCGTCCCGAGTCCCCGGCCGCCGTCCCTCCCCGCCCGCTCTGACCACAGCACGCTAGCGTTTCTGTGGTCTACCTTGTACAGTAGTCAGTCAGTTCCTATCATCTGTCTTGTTGCTATGGGCTCGGTTGGTTGCATGTCTAAACACGCACCTGCAGGATGCAGATAATTGATTGTTGTCTGTTTGATATCACAGAGCCTGCCTCCCGCTGGCAGGCGCAGAGGGCTAGCATGATTACTGTCGCTGTATTCTCCTCTGACTAAAAGACTGTACACCCCAATGCGGATTTTCGGACGAATACTATATATATATATATATGCCATTTAGCCTATATCTATTAATTTCTCATCCAATACATTAGTAGCCAAGCCTTTCATGAATCGCTTTCATAATTCACTGATTCTAGTTTATCTTTTGTTAGGCCTATTTGAATAGACGATCAATGCATGGAGTTCCACATCTGAAGTCTGTTAATTTGTTTGGGATTCACGAGTAGGCCTAATGTGAGTTTTCTATTTTCTCCTTTCGGTTAATCGGTTGTATCCTTTCTATCAATAACAGGTCGTTTTCTGACTCGCTGACATAAATGAACGCAATTTTAATTGCGGGCTGAATCAGCCTACATCTCCCATTCACCTGCTGTTCTGTCTACCTATAATTCTATGTAGGCTAACGTTATGCGAACTATTTAATTTGTTTTTTAAATTGGTTTTCCTACAATTGTGTTGTGTTGCACAGGTCTGTACAAACCTTAATGCTGTTCACACCAAGCACCAGGAGAACATCACACACACGGGGCCCTTTGACACTTCACACACATGGGGCCCTATGACACTTCACAAACATGGGGCCCTATGACACCTAAACACATGGGGCCCTATGACACTTCACACACATGGGGCCCTCTGACACTTCACACACATGGGGCTCTATGACACTTCACACACATGGGGCCCTATGACACTTCACAAACATGGGGCTCTATGACACTTCACAAACATGGGGCTCTATGACACTTCACACACATGGGGCCTATGACACTTCACACACATGGGGCCCTCTGACACTTCACACACATGGGGCCCTATGACACTTCACAAACATGGGGCTCTATGACACTTCACAAACATGGGGCTCTATGACACTTCACACACATGGGGCCTATGACACTTCACACACATGGGGCCCTCTGACACTTCACACACATGGGGCCCTATGACACCTACACACATGGGGCCCTATGACACTTCACAAACATGGGGCCTATGACACTTCACACACATGGGGCCCTCTGACACTTCACACACATGGGGCCCTATGACACTTCACAAACATGGGGCTCTATGACACTTCACAAACATGGGGCTCTATGACACTTCACACACATGGGGCCTATGACACTTCACACACATGGGGCCCTCTGACACTTCACACACATGGGGCCCTATGACACCTACACACATGGGGCCCTATGACACTTCACAAACATGGGGCCTATGACACTTCACACACATGGGGCCCTCTGACACTTCACACACATGGGGCCCTATGACACTTCACAAACATGGGGCCCTATGACACTTCAAACACATGGGGCCCTATGACACTTCACACACATGGGGCCCTATGCCACTTCACACACATGGGGCTCTATGACACTTCACACACATGGGGCCCTCTGACACTTCACAAACATGGGGCCCTATGACACTCCACACACATGGGGCCCTCTGACACTTCACACACATGGGGCCATATGACACTTCAAACACATGGGGCCCTATGACACTTCACACACATGGGGCCCTCTGACACTTCACAAACATGGGGCCCTATGACACTTCACAAACATGGGGCCCTATAATTAAGAACGAGGAAGAGATTGGACCTAGTGCACTGAGGCAGCATCATAGGGAAACGTGTTTGTCACATTTCACACACAGTGGGGGCACAGGGTATGTGTGTGTGTATGTGTGTGAGCGCACGTGCGTGTGCATGCGTGCATGCGATGCCATCTCTGAGTCCCTGGAGTTGTGCGGTTGTGACAATTGGCTGATATCGTCGTCCAGCCACTGTGGAATGACTCAGCAAGGTGTTTGATTGGTGAGAGTGCAGAACAAAGCTCCTCGCTGCTACAGCTGCACTGCCACCATGACCTGCATCGGCTTCAGAGAGTTGAGAAAGGTGTGTGTGTGTGTGTGAAAGAGAAAACCATGCAATTCGCAGCCTCCGCCACATTCTTCCCATGTGTCCTCCTCTTCTGTCTTTTCATGTGTTACTCATCCTTATCTGGTTTCCACACCCCCCTCCTGCTCCAGCACCCTCTGTCTCATCCCATCCCTGCGTCCCCCCTGACGCTCCTCATCTCACAACAACGAACACTTCAGCAAACCTGTCGGCTCCATGCTCCACCTTCCGCGCCGACATGTTGCATTTAGCATTCAGACACGTCTCGTGTCGCTGATCAGCGCAGAGCACGGGCAGATCAGGACACTAGCCTGCGGACATGAGGTGGAAGGTCAGAGGTCACACAGGTAGGAATGCCTGGGGCGGTCTGTGTGTGTGTGTGTGTGTGTGTGTGGTGCGTGTCCTGACTGCTAAGTGACCTGGATCTGTTCGGGGACTGTGATGTACAGTAGGAGGAATATGAAAGAGGTGGAGTGATGCATCCTACAGTACAGGGGCGGCTGGGGCTCCAATGACCGCAGGGTCGGCGGTTCGAATCCCGGCTCCTCCTGTTATGTTATGTTATGTTATTTTTATTTATAATGCACCCCCCAACCAACTGTTACATCAGCCCGGGGCCACATGTCGAAGTGCCCCTGGGCAAGACACTGAACCCCAAATTGCTCCCAATGAGCAGGCTAGCACCTTGCATGGCAGCTACCACCATTGGCATGTGAATGTGAGTATGTCTTGATAAAAAGCGCTATATAAGTGCAGTCCATTTACCATTTACATCCCAGACTGGATTCGATCTGCAGTTCTGCCTGACACAACCCCACCTAAACCATTATGCTATCGAAAGGTTGGCAAGTTGAAGGTGCGGAGGACCGGTATTCATTCAGAGAAGTGACGTCTGCGCACGACCCTATAGTTGCATGTCCTTATATGGAGCTTTACCTATACGAATTCGGGAGAACTGGCACGCACTTTCACAATACGAATCCATGGGATTCATCATTAAGAGAAGGCAGATGCAAACTCATCCAGCGGTTACGTCGTGAATCAGACGGGAGCTTTCTTTAGAAACGTTCTTAGGAAGAAATTGAAGAACAGAACTTAGGAAGATATTGGTGAATTAGAATGTAGTACAATATCTTGATTTGTAGTCATTGGGTCACATGACACAGGAGCTACTGAAAATCTTTTGACATTTGTAATGTGTAGTTTGTTGGCGGTCCCTAACCATTGATGACTAAGTGGCAGGTTGTGAAGACGTTGCGGCTCTCAACCCGGGAAGCAAGGCTCTCAACCTTGGGATGAAGTCAGGGTAATAAGACAATAGTTTATTTTATTTAAAATAGGGACAGCACATATTAATAAACATTTAAATAAATGCATGCATAAATGTAAATATGCCAGATATAGCCAACAGGCTAATTTTCATCTGTAGTCCCTTGTCAGGTTGATGGCAGAATAAGACTGGGTGTCCAAATATCTTTCGAATGTCCAACTTGAAACCAACTTCACCTAAGTTTTATACTTGGACAATATCTCAATATCACAATACATTTACCTAGAGAGCTCTGTAAACTAGCAAAGCAAGCTGCCTGTCTAAGCATGATTTGGAGTATGTTTGATGTAACCTACAGTAGACCAAATAGTTGTTCTTGTAGCAGGTCGCCTGAAAGCTTTTCATAACATGCATTTGTGAGGTAATCTTTTATAGGCGAATCATGCAGGTTACCTAATGTTAACCTAACTCTAAACTGCATGAATCAATGTCTAGTGTTAGTAGGCTAATGCTCAGCACCTATCAGATAATAATTAACAATTCAAAGCCTCCAATGTAGAGCACTCATAGTCAGTCCGACATTTTCAAAGCATGCAGGCTGTTTGTAAGTTAACAGTAAAATACTGTAGCGCGTCAGTTGAAATGCTTTTTTAAAATGATTATTATTTATTATTTACAAGAGTGAGAAATGGGAGGTGTGGCATGAGAGCGTGTGAAAAGGTTCATTTGTGTGAGTCTCACTCTCAATGCTCGAGGGTTGGCAGCTCTGTAACTCCTTATTAAAAAGTGCAATAATTTTTTTTTCAGTTCTACCTCAATTCTGTTGGCATTCCTTGAACCTGGACATTTAGATTTAGCAGTTAAAATCAATGTTCTAGTTTACTTAGAAGCCAAGATATTACAAAACTCAAGTTATATTGGCGGCCATATTGTAAATTTCAATATGGCCGCCACAGACATCTGGGAAATTAAAACATTTAACCCTAACCCTAACCCTGATTCGTATGCAATACCCTTTCCAAAAATGTATAGTTTTGTAAATCCCCCAAAAATCAAAACATAATGATCCTGACTAACAGCAGCCAGCTGTCTAGCATATGTGTTTATTCTTAAAAACTTTACAGGGTCAGACCGACACAGTTCTCACTAATTGGCACCATTGAAATGGCAAAGCTCTAACACAGGAGAGAAACTTTACTTCATCTCCATAGAAACGCCTCATCTGTTGTCATAGTTTCAGACCATTTAGCCTGCCCACATCGACAGGGTAAAAAGAAGCTTTGAAATCCATGCTGCAGACAGCTGTGGACAAAGCTGATCAAAACATTGACACAGGCGGAAAATGTAATGTGACACATCAGGCCTGCCGTTCAGATGCTGAATTAAAGATAGAGCTCCATATTATGTCAGGAACGAGCATGGCAGGCCTTTTGTAAGGAATGCAATAGGTGTCAATGAAAGGGTACTGTAGGGTTCAGCATTTTGTTTCGTGTTTGTTTGTGTGTGCACCAGGGACGTGCACAGATAGACACTAGGTGGTGCTAGAGCACCTGCCCTTTGCCCTCTGGACAAGGCAAGTGCCCTTTTGAAAGTTACTTTTTTTAATAAATTTTTTTACAGTGTAGACCTACTGTATGTGGCCCATGGTGACATCGATCAATTCTCGATTAAAAGCGTGTAATAATAATGCCCCAAAATGCGTTGTGATTTTGCCAGACCCCCACCCCCCCCACACACACACGTGCCCGCGGCACACCCATGCCCCTCCCCTCCCTCTCTTCCTTTGTCAACGGTAAACGCAAAAAGCGAACACAAACGGAGGTGCGCTGCAGCAGCGCTGCACACAGCACACACATCTCCTCCCCCCTGCCCTTTCCCCATCCAGAGTGACCGAGTGATGACAGCTAACCAGCCAGGTAACACATAAACCAAACCAGTGTATTGTTTGCTCCCAAAGCCTCGTGCCAAACTATAACTTGCATGTATTTGTCTCTGTTGTGAAGTAAAGTCTCATGATACAGCGCCAAACAGCTGAGCCTAAATTAGCCGACTGCCCCCCTAATTGATTTAACGTAATGATGACCACCACACGACCAATGTCGGTATGATTTGTTGTTGGTACAGCATGTGAAGCTTAAGCTATCAGTATACTTAAGCTGAATACTTAGTATTATGTAGTGACCTTAGGGCTGCCAAGACTCACGCGTTTCAGCCTCTTCTCACGCTCACACGCCACACTTCACAATTCTCACGCGGAGAAATGAGCAACTGCTACATACTACAGGCCCATAGCCAGGGGGGGATCGGGTGGATCCAACGAATCGAACAGGGCAAAAGCCCCCCCCACCCCGGTCAACAACTCGCATGACAATCAAAAATCTCTGTCAGCACCCCCACCCCGTCAACAACTCGCGCAACGATCAAAATACATATTATCTGTCAGCCCCCCCCCCAACATCTCGCCGTGCAAGGTGCCCTCATTTTTCACTGAGCACCTGCCCCTCAAAATGTCACACAATCCACTGGTGTGCACTGTGTGTGTGTGTCTGTGTGTGTGTGTGTGTTGATTGGTTGAAATTCTCTGGATAAATATCATTAAGAGGCTGCCACTATTGGGGGGGGGGGGGGGGCATTTAGTCAGCACAAATCCCCAACTAGGATCCCGTAAAGACTAGAACCCTGTAGGCAACCCTACTGTAGATCCTAGATCCCTGTCCCCAGGCCCTCATATCCCTCCTTACTGTAGGTAACCAGGAGGAATAAAGAGACAGGAGGTAGGCACAATCAAAGTGTTATCATGAGTTAATCATGGCTGGCCCTCACCAGGGGACCGCAGATAAGGACGTGATAGGTCGAGCACGTCCATGCAGACAGAAAAGGTCATTGTCGGCGCAGAAACCGACAAGACATTTCCTTTCACGCTCACGTCTACCTATCAAGGTCTCAACATCGGGCCTCCTCAGAAAGGCCTTCTCTCCGTGAACTAATTAGCCAGCCTCTTGAGCTGAATGAGGGGGAAGGACCAAAAACTCTGGCTACAGCCGCACGAAAGCAAAGCCAAATTACTGGTACTCAGGGGTCGACTGGATGACCGCAGCGGAGGAACCAAGGACACCAATTACGCAGGATAGGATATAGTCCAAAAAATATATATCTGAGGGTACACAGCCTCGATGAGCCTGTGCTGAATCGGTCACTGGCTATGTTAGATGCTGTGTGGATAACTGTATCCCAGTATGGACTACTCACTCCTATCTCAACCAGAAGTCCTGGATTCACAGCGACATTCGCCTGAGGTTGAGGGGGCCAAGGAATGCTAGTCAAAATGTCCCTGTCACTGTGTGTGGTTCCATTGTGTTTCAAGGAAACCACCATTGTTGCCTGGTACTGTAGTTTGAGATTTCTTGGTACTGTATACACACTGCAGAGACACAGACACCGTCACGTGGTCTCTCAACACCAATTTCATCCTTCAATAGCAGAGGCTGTAGTTTCTGAGGCGTCTCAAGAGTTTTAATACGAGTACCAAAGCTCTTGTGAACTTTTATCGATGTACCATTGAGAGTGTTCTGACAGGCTGTGAATCACAGTGCGCTTTGGCAATCTGACTGCAGGACTGCAAAGTGCTACAAATGACTATAAAGAGAGCAGCAAAAATCCCAGGCACAGAACGACCATAACTTCATAACATTTACACCACTCGCTGCAAAAGGTAAAAAATACAGTTATGACCTATGGAGAGCCATATAAATGTAGGGACAAACTGGATTAAAGGAGTAGTAAAGGGAAAATGCATGTTTAGCCCTGTTTTAAGGTTACTTATAATCATATACAATGGTTCAAAACGTTGACAAAACTAGCACTTTTGAGAAAGTCTGATAATTGCTCTACCACTGTTCAGGTCATACAATGGATGTGGGTGGGCACCTTGAAAAATCTTTCAAAATATGTTAAACTCTCGATGAGGGGATGGCGGCAAGGAGTGAGGACACTTTGCAGATGTGTCTTTGCGTGTGTGTGTGCGTGTGTGTGTTTGCCACTCTCCTCCCCTTCTCTGCCAATCGTTCCCATTAACAGATTGGTAATAATCTACAGATTGGTCTCCCATGTCAATGATCCCTTATCCGTCAATCATATAACATACTGTATAAATATCAACGTTTAGCTTTTCTCTCTTTCTCTCTCTTCCTCTCCCTCTCCCTCCAAGACCAAGATGGCGCCATTATGTTTGGCAGGCCGTTGGTCGTGTTCACTGAGGCTAGTGATTGCTATTGCCTTGTTCCTCTGTGTTTGTTGCCGGGATGTAGCTGCCTTGTTTGTTTATGATCGGCAAGCTCTTTTTAACATCCGAGTTTATGGTGAGACGTTAATGCTGTTTAGGCATTATCTGAAAGACAATACTAAAACAAGCCCCCCTCCACTGTTGTCGGGCATTCCCGTTCACCTGCACCATATCCCTTGTGCCCCTCCCCGCAAGAAACGTTGGAGAAGACGGGGAAAGCGGGGGGGCATATTGGTGAAAGTCAAGGCCTACCTGTCGTCCTCCTGTGGGGCCGATCCTTCTGCCGTCAGTCGCTCTCTGCAACTCGGAGAATTGTGGATCCGACCTGTCCATCCCGGTCCACCCGCTACTGCCCCTGGCCTGGAAATGGCGCCGGTCCCGTGCGCTGCTTCCCTGACGCCGGCGGGCTCTACCCACTTTGGTGCCTCCATCCTGGCATTTGCAAGTCCGCGGGGTCGTCCGCACCAACCTTCGCTCGCTAAGATGCACTGCGACTGTGACCAGCGTGGGCTACAGTGTCACTCTTCGTATGGCCTTTATCAACGCTAGGTTTCTAGCAAACAACATTTTTCAGATGCATGATTTCGTCACCTCCCGCGAGCTGGATTACATGCTAGTGACGGAGACCTGGCTACATGCCGGTGAGTCTGCTCCTTTTTCCCTCCTGATTGTACATTATTTTAGCTCCCCTTGGTCTACTGGCAAAGGTGAAGGGCTAGCTTCTGTTTTTAAATCAACCTTTCTGTGCCGGCAGATTCCATCCATCACCTACTCCAGCTTCGAGGTTCAGTTCTTTGAATTAAAATGCTCTCCTCCCGTGCTGTGTGCGGTAGTGTATCGCCCTCCAAAATGCAACAAGGAGTTCTTGCATGATTTTGCCATTTTTTTGGCTGGAATTACAGTGGATTACGACCATTTTTTGCTGGTGATCTGAACATTCATGTGTGCTGTAAAAACAAACCCCTGACCGATGATTTCTTGACTATGCTTCACTCTTTTAACCAGTCGGTGTCTGGTCCGTTGTTAAAGCTGCTAAGACTGAGTACTTATCTAACCTTGTCTCCATGAATATTAATAAACCCCAGATTATTTGTTATGTTTTTGATTCCCTTGTAAACCCCTGTGTTATAAACCCTATTGTGCCTTCACTCACTTAGTGTGATCATTTTCTTAAATTCTTTGTTGATAAGATCACCGCTCTCAGGTCTCTGCCCTCTTTTGCTGCACCCTTCTGCCCCTTCTGTGTGCCCTGCTGTGTCTGACCACCTTGAGCCTGTTCTCTATCTATTTCTTCTCTATCGGATGTACTTCACCACTTGAGGCACTCAAATGGCCCTACAGATAGTATTCTCTCTCGTCTTCTCAAAGACGGTTTTGACACAGTTGGTTCATGTGTTCTTGTTTTGATAAACACCTGTCTCATATCAGGCTGTGTTCCAGCTGTTTTCAAGCATGCTGTAGTCCAGCCTGTCATCAAGAAGCCAAATCTGGATCCTTCAGTTCTCAGTAATTTTAGGTCGATCTCCAAACTGCCTTTTCTATCTTACGTGCGTAAGAAAGTTGTTCTCATTCAGTTGCAATCATTTTTAAACAAAAATGGTATCTGTGAACATGACACATCCCACCCATGCTGGCCTCCCTGTACTGGCTTCCTGTCTCCTTCAGGATAGATTGTAGATCTTCGTATCTTCAGTAGCTGAACTCCTTCACGTCCGTAGCCCGGCTAGAGCACTCAGGTCAAGCAGTCAGCTGCTCCTGGATGTCCCCAAATCCAGGCTCAGAACCAGAGGTGACCGAGCGTTTGTAGTTGCTGACCCCAAGCTGTAGAATAGCCGACCACTGCATATTACAACTGCCCAGAACCTGGATGCCTTAAAGTCTCTCCTGAAAACTCCTCTTCTCTACGGCCTTCATTACACCAAGAGCTTAGCAACCCACTATTTTATGTTAGTATTTCCTGTTTGTCTCTTGTTATTTGCTATTTATTGCATAGTATTGTTATTGTTTTATTGTTTTAGTGCCTTTTAGCCCACTGTACAGCACTTTGGTCAATCACTGTTGTTTTTAAATGTGCTTTATAAATAAAGTTTGACTTGACTTGACTCTCTCTCTCTCCCTCCGTCCAAAGCAGCATTGGGAATCCGAGCACAAAACTCATGGTATTCGTCTCTAAAGGAATCAATGTGTAGACCAGCTCAAGCTCCTCTCCGCGATAAACACACACACACACACACACACACACACACAGATGTGCTGCAAACCGTGCAATGCCACCCTGCAACGATTCTCTCAACGGGGCAGGGATCTGACTAGGGGGCGGAACACCGCTCACAAACATCCAGCAGGACAGAGGTTGGCGGAGCAGAAATGAGCATTCCTTAAATGCCATTCAGCACAGCGGCACTCGGCTATCAGGGGCCAAAAACACGAGGCCCTAGACAACACCGGCACACAGACCACAGACACGCGGCGACGCACCCGCAGGCGTGGGAAGGAGGAAGGACCCCCAGGGACCCGGGAGCTGAGGTGCACTTCCACCTGAACAAACACTCATTCAGTCATGACCTCATTCGGTTGCCGTGACAGCCGGGGAGTGAGTCAGAGGTGGCCTGGCCTTCCGAGGAGAGTCTCAGCCCCACGCAGAACTGTCGCTCCGTCCTGGCACTCTGAATTCTGTTATTCATTGGTGCAGGAATGGAGGCTGGGGGCTGGGGCGGGGCGGGGGGGTCAGAGGCTGGGGAAATGGAAGGAGCCTAATGGTATAATCTTAAATATAGAGCCTCCCATTAATGTTTTATAGGCTTCTCAAGTTCTGACCACTTCGGATCCAGTATCTGTCAGTGGCGCATCACCTCCAGTACCATGGGGACATGGGGACTCTCACACACACACACACGCACACACACACTCGCTGAGCAGGGCTAGAGTAGAGTAGCCTAGTGTAGAGCTGAATAGTGTTGCTATATACAGATATACTGTAGAAGCTGTTCATGCTGTCAGCCTATAGGACAGGTGTCACTAATAGGCGGACTGCGGTCTGGGACCTGGACCCGGACCCAGACACCGTCCTCTCCGGACCCAGACCTAGAACCAATAAACGATTGGCAATTATTCCACTTTGACGGAGCATTACTATTTTAACTGGCACAGCTTACGGCACTGTTTTAGCAAGCCAGGAAACTCACAGACCATTGAATGTGTTGTAAATAATCTCAGGTGCTACTTAGCCAATACAATCTATGCGTTCTGAGTGAATTCACAGTGTGTACGAGACGAGAGACGGCAGTCGGAGAGAGGAAAGTAATTTGACATGCCGTGCCCTAAAAACAGAAAAGTAGAAGGCGAAAATTGAGCTTTTAATCAAGAATGGACATAGACTCATCCTGTAAGTTCATTCTTCCCACAGGCAGAATTATATGTCCTTGGACCGTGGCCATTATTAAAAGCGCCAATGTGAAGAGTCACTAGCAAGAACAAGCTTAAGCAAGCCTACTCACTCAAATCCCAATCACAGAAAATAAGAACCCAATATGATGGATCCACAAGAATCCTAACACATTCATTAAAGGAGTAGTAAAGGGAAAATGCATGTTTATCCCTGTTTTAAGGTTACTTATGATCATATACAATGGTTCAGATCAAAACGTTGACAAAACTAGCACTTTTGAAAAAGTCTGATAATTGCTCTACCACCGTTTAGGTCATACAATGGATGTGGGTGGACACCTTGAAAAATCATTCAAAAACATGTTAAACTCTCAATTTCAAAGACAAGAAACTCACCAAGGGGGTAACGTAGTAACGCACAGTCTATAGACCGATGTCCACAAAAGTCTTACAGGGATTTTTGGTTTGTCCATTGCGTTCGCTCGTGATAGCCAATCAAAATTGGCAGAAAAGCTGCAAAACAGGAACTGGGGTCATATCTCAGTAATGTTTTAATTAGGGCTGGGTATTGATTCGAATTTCAAGAATCGATTTGATTCCGATTCACAAGGTTCAGAATCGATTATCACGATTCGATTCGATTCAATATCAATTTGGTTAGTGTAACTGTTTTTTTTTTTGCTGTAACCTTAATTACATGACTGCCAAATTATGCAACACATCAATACTAGGGCTGGGTATTGATACTGATTTCCAAAAATGAATGAATGAATGAATCTTGAATGAATTAATGAACTATTCATTCCTTCATTTATTAATTCATTCATTAAATAAAAGATCGATTTTGGGATTCATGAATCGATTCTGAATCATTTGATTCAGAATCGATTCAGAATCGATTAATATTTTTTTTTAACCCAGCCCTAGTTTTAATCTATCAAAACCACATTTGGCACACTCATCCGGGACACACCAATGACATCTGTCACCAAGCCACATGTTGACATCTCATGCAATCTAGCGCCACCAGCGTGTCAAAGTTGGAGTTGCGTTTATGCCAGTAACTTTTGAACTGTATGTCCAATCTTCAAAATTATGGTAGCAATGGATTCCCTGTCTTATGTTGAGTTCAAAACACCCCATGGTTTCATTATTACTTCATTTTTTTGTGCATGATTGCGCGTCAGTCTTGCAAGCAGCAGGTTCAGGGTTCGAATCCCGTTCATCCAAAAGGCATTCTTATAATTATTGTAATTATGCTGCCGTGCAAATGTTTGCCATGTGGGGGAGGCATTGCATCTTTGAGTGTGTCATGGGTCACACCTTTCGAAACATGAATAACTTAAGGTCATTGTTAACACAATCTGCTAAAACTCTGTCATGCCTGATTTCAACATCTTTAAAAGGTAACGTTTATATATATTCAGTCGAGATCACTTTAGTCAAAATTGACCCATTTATTAGCATGCAATAATATATACAGCATATACATTTTTTACGCATATTAATTTTGGAGGTGTGATCTGTTCGGGGGGCCCCCTGCCTTCCACGCATGTGGAAAGCGACAATCTAGATGTTTCCCCCCCTCTGGGCCGCTTTGCCCAGAGTGCCGGGCCGGAAGAGGGAACGGCATCTAGCCCCCTGCCTCTATGACGATCAGAGTGGGCCGCGATCGGGAAGACGCTCGGAGGTAACTCAGCCCACTAAGACCGTCAAAGAGAGCCACAGGAGGAGGACTGCTGTACATTATAGTCCCTGGCCTCCACGGGACAGCGCTTCGTGGAGTCCGAATGAGATACAGCCTAGTGCAGGGGTGGCCAACCAGTCAGAGACTAAGAGCCTCAAAAATTACTGTGGTACCACCCAGAGCCACACCACATACCAGCGTTTCTCAACCTTTAGGCTGGACTGGGCTGGGTTAGGCTGGACTGGACTGGGTCAGGCTGGACTGGACTGGGCTGGGTTAGGCTGGACTGAACTGGGCTGGGTTAGGCTGGACTGGGTTAGACTGGACTGAACTGGGCTGGGTTAGGCTGGACTGGACTGGGCTGGGTTAGGTTGGACTGGGCTGGGTTGGGCTGGACTAGACTGGGCTGGAGATTTGAGGCTTTGAAATGTCCCAATGATGTCTGGCATATCAGACAGAATGGCTTACCATTACGTTCTATGAAGAAAAAATTACTCTCCCCACTCGGGTAAAAAAATGTCCTGTGTTCGTCTTCATATTTTCTTTTCGCTGCGCATTTGTTTCCAGCCATTCTTTGGTTGTGTACAGTAGCCTAGGCTACGTTAGCTTTTGTCGTAAAAGAGAATGACCCACGCAAAGCAAATTATTTTGTTTACAATTATTTTGTTACCAAGGTGATTTGCTACCTATATGATTGGTTTGAAGTGGTTCTCATTTTATGAAAAATCTGCAATAAACTAAAATGGGCTGGAAGAAATGCACAGCGAAACTAGAGAGAGAGAGAGAGAAACGTTCTTATATGGAATTGATTAATTATTTTTTTTAATGAAAGGATGGAAGAGTCGCAAGCCAACTTTTTTTAAATAAATGGATGGAGGAGCCGCACATTGACGGGCAAAGAGCCGCATGCGGCTCGCGAGCCGCGGGTTGGCCACCCCTGGCCTAATGTCTTTAAACAACGACACCTCCCCTCTCACTCAACTGAGCAAGTGAAGGCTGACATGGGATGTGGACTAGGGCGACTTGCAGTTGCAAGAACAGGCGTAGCACAGCGGATAGCACGTAGACCTTGCAAGCAGCAGGTACAGGGTTCGAATCCCTTTCGACCATATGTCCGAAATGCTTGTACCGCCAGATTCCGTGTTTCGAGTCAAGTTTGAAACATTGTTCGTGTCGCTTGGCCCCCACAATGCTGCTTGCTATTTTGATTGCTTTTGCTCTATTTAGGATAATATTTGCTTCTAATTCATTACAGCATATTGAATGTTATTATGATTAATACTTGTCATCATTGCCCCCCTGTGTTAGGAATGAATGGTTGGATGAATGGATTTTGGGGATATAAGGGAACAGGAAATACATTGTCTATGGGAGGAAATAGTTTTTCAACAGCTGTAGCTGTTTGTAATATTATTTAGAGAGGGAATAAAGGAAGGCTTTTATTTTGTAGGCGTCTCTTGTTTTTCTATGGAACTGTTTGTTGGGACCTCTGACTCACCCAAAGTAGAGGCAATTTGGATTTATTAAGAGGCCTTTACAGATAGGAACACAAGGACCCTCTGAAATAAACAACATCTGAATTTGAGGACAACAAAAGTGCTTCAATTCTGTTTACACCTCTGGACCTTTGCTTCAGGAAATATTCTCTATCTGGGCCTGATTGAATTTTAATTGCATACTTCTGGCCTAGCGTGTTTAGATCGAGACCTTACAGAGCTAGCGTGTGTTGGGAGAAGCCATGCCATCATACATAGCCTGCGTGTGCCAAGGCTAGGGAATGCCGTAGGTTAGTGTGTGTGTGTGTGTGTGTGTGTGTGTGTGTGTGCGTGTGTGGGTGTGCGTGTGTGGGTGTGCGTGTGTGTGTGCATACTCCCCATCTCCCCATGTCTCTCACTGTCTCCAGCGCTTCTGTTTTATTCATACCATATGGTTCCCAGAATGGATGCGAGACGTGAGATCACATCTGAGCTTGTGTGCCAGGGTGTGAGTGAGAGTGTGTGTGAAGGCATGTGAGGATGCCCTTGATTGTGTGTGTGTGTGTGTGTGTGTTATGTTCCTCTAGAGGACTAGCATCTTGAGGGTCTACTGTGTGGCAAATGTTGAGTGGTCAAAGAGAATGGTACTACACAAATAAACAGAAACACGCACAAATACACACGCACACACACACGCACACACATGTACACATACCTGTACATACACAACACACTCAGGTGAAACCTGAGTCATCTTAAACAAAGTAGGTTGTTTTTAAGTGGGGTTGGCTTCCTGGAGTGCATGATGATTGCTATGGTCTTAAATGAAAGTGGATGAAGAGACAGAGAGGAGAAAGGAAGGGGGAGGGGTTTGGGCTAGTGAATGATAAGACATGTAAGGGGGAGGGGTTTGGGCTAGTGAATGATAAGACATGGAAGGGGGAGGGGTTTGGGCTAGTGAATGATAGGACATGTAAGGGGGAGGGGTTTGGGCTAGTGAATGATAGGACATGGAAGGGGGAGGGGTTTGGGCTAGTGAATGATAAGACATGGAAGGGGGAGGGGTTTGGGCTAGTGAATGATAAGACATGGAAGGGGGAGGGGTTTGGGCTAGTGAATGATAAGACATGTCAGGGGGAGGGGTTTGGGCTAGTGAATGATGAGACATGGAAGGGGGAGGGGTTTGGGCTAGTGAATGATAAGACATGTAAGGGGGAGGGGTTTGGGCTAGTGAATGTATTGGAGTGCTTTTTCCTCTATTGAATACTCTGTACTCTGTATTCGTATCTTATTGAGAATGAACAGATCTCTATTCCTCTCTCCCTCTCTCTCTCCCTCTCTCTCTCCCTCTCTCTCCGTCTCTCTCTCCCTCTCTCTCTCTCTCTCTCTCTCCCTCTCTCTCTCCCGCTCTCTCTCTCTCTCTCTAAATAATGTAACTTAATAAATGAAAGGAAATAATTAATTTCTGCATTGCCTGGGTAGGAGCAAAACATAGAATAATTTAGCCATCTTGCTAATGGTAAACTATAGGCCTACCTAGATGATGTAGCTAGCTAACATGGCTGATGTGATAGCTTGCCATGTTAGCACTAGGCAGCTTTATTTACTGTAGCTAATGTATATCTAGTTGGCTATAGCTTGCCAGAGATTCCTGGCGGACCAAAATCTCGGTGTTGTTAGATAAAACATTGTTTAATCGGAATATATCAGACGAAATCCAAGGTATACTCATGCATAAAATGATCTGAGGGCTCCCTATCCCATGAGTTCACAGCACTTCTAATCTGACAACTGACTGACTGACAAGTGGAGGGAAAGTGAAGAGGACCCAGGCCAGTGAGAGTGGAGAGAACCCAGGCCAGTGAGAGTGAAGAGGACCCAGGCCAGGCCAGTGAGAGTGAAGAGGACCCAGGCCAGAGTGAAGAGGACCCAGGCCAGTGAGAGTGAAGAGGACCCAGGCCAGTGAGAGTGAAGAGGACCCAGGCCAGAGTGAAGAGGACCCAGGCCAGTGAGAGTGAAGAGGACCCAGGCCAGGCCAGAGAGAGTGGAGAGAACCCAGGCCAGGCCAGTGAGAGTGAAGAGGACCCAGGCCAGAGTGAAGAGGACCCAGGCCAGTGAGAGTGGAGAGGACCCAGGCCAGGCCAGGCCAGTGAGAGTGAAGAGGACCCAGGCCAGGCCAGGCCAGTGAGAGTGAAGAGGACCCAGGCCAGGCCAGTGAGAGTGAAGAGGACCCAGGCCAGAGTGAAGAGGACCCAGGCCAGTGAGAGTGAAGAGAACCCAGGCCAGGCCAGTGAGAGTGAAGAGGACCCAGGCCAGTGAGAGTGAAGAGGACCCAGGCCAGGCCAGTGAGAGTGAAGAGGACCCAGGCCAGGCCAGTGAGAGTGAAGAGGACCCAGGCCAGTGAGAGTGAAGAGGACCCAGGCCAGTGAGAGTGAAGAGGACCCAGGCCAGGCCAGTGAGAGTGGAGAGGACCCAGGCCAGGCCAGTGAGAGTGAAGAGGCAACATAATTTTAAACTTTAAAAAACTAACTAAAATTATTGGTGATATATTTTAATGGTGTACACAATATGGTTACCTTATTTTTACAATAAAGACCAAGAAAAAATGTGAAATTAAATGAAATATTGATGATAGATGTGCCGGGGTTGAGCTCCAGCTGATGACGTTTGGGAACCAATGCAATAAACTAATGTAATCCCTTCTTAGAAGTGATTCAGGTTGTATAGGAGGTTGAGAAAGGTGTGTGTGTGTGTGTGTGTGTGTGTGTGTGTCTGTGTTTCCAAGTCCATTTGGCTGCCTCTTTACTTGCATACTGCATTACCTCACCATTAACACCCACACACACACACAGACACATGCACACGCACACAAGCACATATACACACACACGCACACACACACATATACACACACAAGCACATATACACACACAAGCACATATACACACACACGCACACACACACACACACACACACACATATACACACGTACGCACACACACACACACACACACACACCAACCAACCTCAATGCACTGTTCCTTGTAATGTCCTTATTGCTGAAATATACCGTAAGCAACGCACATTGATTATTGTTGTTCTTTCACAGAACAGAACAGAGGATTGGTAAAGCTAAGAAACGGCTGGTCCAGCGGGGCCTGTTAAACTCCTGAAGACAGGACTCACCCAAGATTACAGAGAGAGAGAGAGAGAGAGATGCGTGTGTGTGTGTGTGTGTGTGTGTGTGTGTGCGTGTGTGTGTGTGTGTGTGCGCATGTCCGCTCCGGGACAGTGTGTACTCTGGCTAGCGCAACGCCTGGCGAGACCTCATCCATCTTCGTCAGAGTCACCGTCCCAGACAGCTGTTTAACAACCCAACACTCACACGAGACCCTGCTCACACACCTGCTCTCTCTCTCTCTCTCTCTCTCTCTCTCTCTCTCTCTCTCTCTCTCTCTCTCTCTCTCTCTCTCTCACACACACACACACATACAAGCATACAAGGGGGAGGACGGTGGCAGTTACTCAGTACAAGGGCAACAGGATCACAGCTTACAGAACTACATCTCCCATGTGTGTGCGTGTGTGTGTGTGTGTGTGTGTGTGTGTGAGTGCATGTGTGTGTGCGTGCGTGGGTGGGTGTTGGCCCTCTGACGTGGCGTGTTGACTGTACCCGCGTTCCACTCCCTCTCCACACCTCCGTTCCTCACCGCTCTCTCTCCACCGCCCGACCCCTGCAGGTCATCCATCAGGACGATAGGGCCCGCTCTCTCCCGGCCCCTCCCTCTCCTTCGTTCTCTCTCTGTCCATCTCTCTGCCTGTTCTCCTTTAAGGCTGTCTCTCTGGCCAAGGAGACCTCGCCATTTCAATCACGGCGAAAAAGCCCAGCTTGAAACATGGGGTGCGCGGAAAACGAGAACGCCGAGCGGATGATGTTCGCGTGCGAGCGCCTCTCGTGTTTGAGGACGAGATGCATGGGGAGGGAGACAAGAAAAGAGAGAGCGTTGAAACAGAGAAAGAGGAGGTGGGGAAGGGAGAGAGGAGGGAGGTACAGAGAGGTAGACAAAAAGAGGGTGAAGGAGAAGAAAGATACAGAGAGAGAGAGAGAGAGAGAGAGAGAGAGATGGGGTTGGGGTGGGGAGTGTAACAGTGGTATAAACAGCGTATGAATGTTATTGAATAAAGCGAGTGAGTGGATTACGGCTGAGCAGGGAGACAGGGGAACTGAGATTACACTCAAAAGGTCAGATAGATTTAGAGCCAAGGAGAATGGTTCCTAGGGGGAAAGAAGATGGCGCAACACTGGGATAAAATGTTAAAGACCCTCTTGATATCTTCCCACCAATGTTAGGTAAGAGGTGAAAAGGTCTCTCTCTCTCTCTCTCTCTCTCTCTCTCTCTCACTCCATCCCTTTCTCTGATAAAGTATTGGCCATGTGATGCTCCTCCAATCAGAAGCAATGTTGCTGTAATGTGTCCTGCCCGAGGCAGTATAATTAGAGATAAGAGACGGTCTAACTCTAACACATACACACACACACACACACACACACACTGTACACACACACACGCATACCACATGCACACACAGCTGTTGGCTCTGATTGTTGCATCAGCTGAAAATAAATGTCTATGTCCTTCCTGAAGAGGACCCTTAAGGGTGTGTGTGTGTGTGTCTGTGTGTGTGTGTGTGTGTGTGTGTGTGTGTGTGTGTGTGAGTATGTGTGTGTGTGTTGATCCCATATATGGTAGACCTAAACGCTAGTCTTACATGTTCCTGCTGTGCTAAGCCGGACTAGGCAGCCTGTAAACAGGTGTATCATATTCGCTATTAGAGATTCTGTGTGGTGATTGGCCCATGCCCCCCACCCCTTAACTATATAACCGTCTGTCAGAAATGTGATTATTATGCTGATGAAGGCTTAAGGGCGAAACGTTCATTCTTGCCCATTAAAGTTTTGAAGACTATTGTCTATCTCGTGATTGCCGGTGATTTCCTTCATTCATTATAGCACTTGACCTGGCACCCGTGACTGCTCCAGATTCATTTGGAGTTGTGCCCACTCTTTTTTGTTGGTCATGCTATCTGAATTCTGATAGCACACCACAGTGGTCCAAACTAATTTACAGTAATGTGCAGCGACAGCCAGTTGGATTTTAACTGTGATTGATTACATGGTCTATCCCTGATTGCTTACGTAGAGTGGTGTATGTGTGCATGTGTTGTGGCACCCCCCAGGGCAGGAGGAGGAGCCCAGAGCAGGAGGAGGAGCCCAGAGCAGGGGGAGGAGCCCAGAGCAGGGGGAGGAGCATGCGTGGGTGAGGTTGTTAACCAACACTGGCCTCTTCCCCCCAGTTACAGACAATCAAATGTGTATGAACTCCCTATAGAGAACCTAAAGACCAATTTATACTGTCATACGACACTTTTGAGAGTTTGGTAGGTGCAAAATTCATTCATTCATTCTATGATAGGGAGGAATTATATAAGTGAGGATATTAATTTGTTAATCATTTCATGTTTTATGTATCAATTTATTAATATAAATACATAATTTATTTCACCATACTTGTTTTTATAACCCAGGTATTTTATTTACCCACATATTAATATTTAAACAAACTATAATCAATCTAAATGTAATAATATATTAAGAAGATTTAATCAAAGAAATCAGGACAATTAATTATTGTTGAGTAGGTGGTCGGTTCATCACCCAGATGCAAGAGATGGATGTGGAAATGCACTATGTGTATTACAGGGTGTCTGCAAATAGATCTGATGACTTGGTACACTGCATCCGTCCACATATCCAGCATGCTGCCACACACACACATGGCCGGTCGATGAGCCCAAGAGGCTGGCTGTCACTACTGAGGATCCTGGCCAGTGGGAGGTCACAGCAGAGCAGGTGCAGGGGGAGGGTTCAGGGGGCTGTTGCCAGGGCAACATGCCAGGTTGCTCTGGCGTTGGAGAGACGGCGAATATCCCGGAGGTTGTTGTCCCCGGCAACACCCCCCCTCCACTCTCCTGGCTGGATCTCCTGAGACCGATGTCCAGCATGGTGAAGCGGTACTGAGCATCGCACGCTGCCGTCAGCCAGCACCATGGAGGGCTGGCCCTGGTAATTATAGTATTCACTGCCAGCGGACGGAGGGGCCTTTATCTGGACGCGCTTCCCGTAGATGCAGCCAATGCGGTTGGGGACGTTCCAGAGTCACCAGAAATCCTTTGCGATGTCGCTGTAGCCTGATCTCGTTGGGTAGCAAAGGAATTTGTCTCTCAGCGCCTTCCAGATGGTCTGGCAAACTTTGGGGATGATGGCCGATACGGTGGCTGAGCCGAGCCTGTAGCTAGAAGCTACGCTCTGCTGTGAACTCCCGCTGGCCAGGGTGCTGAGTGTGAGGAAGCCGAGAGGCTACATCTACTGGCATATGCCAGCATGTTGGATGTATGGACGGATGTGATGGACCAAATCATCAAACCGCTTATATGGCGTCACATTTATGTCAAAAGTCAAGAGCGCGTAAAACCCACCCACGGGCAGATTATGTTATTTCACACGCGCAGATATTAACTGTGCACTCGCATGATATAAGTCCTCACGAACAAATCGCATGCACCATAACGTTGTTTGCCAATTCTCTTTTGGCTTATTATTATTCTGATTCTGATGATGATTATTATTGTTGTTGTAGTTATTGTTATTATTATTGTATAATTGTTATATTAACATGATTGATTTAAAGTGGGCTACTATTCATAATAATACTGTTAGCTATAGCCTACATTGTAACTGTAGGTGACATTGGTGGTATACATATTACACAGAGTCACTAGGCCTGTATGTTCCCAGTGCACCAGGCCTGTGCAAGAAGTACAAATGTACAGTAAGCACTTAGATGGCAATTTGCGCTGTAGTCTAACCATGTAATTTTATTTCAGTTTCATCTTCTTTTATTCTGTCACATTCACCGCTTCACTGCAGTTACAATAGTCTACAGATACACTACAGTTCAGTATCAGTATCACCACTGTTATCAGTTATTCGTGATATGTCTCTGTTATACATTTTTACTCATCTCTGTTAACTCGCAAGTTATCTAACAGCAGCTAGCTGACATTACACGTACAGTAACACGTACACGTAACACTCACCAAAACCTTGCAGAGCCTCGCAGGCCAGCTCTAACTGACTAAGGTTGCGATCACACCAGAAAGTCCGAACCGAGGACCAGACCAGATCAGTGAAGTTGCAACATTGTTGCAGTTTTTTTTGGTCTGGTTCGCGTTCACAAGGTCATTTGTGTAATCGAACCAACACATGTAAACAAATGTCAAGCGGTTGCTCATCTATTGGCTAGAAAAAATACGAGGGAAAATCTATCATTAACCGCATGTAATTAGAGCAATCACTGTTACAATGGAGCCGCAACAGCGCATTGCATTTGCCGTACTGACGCTACTTGTGATTATTTGGTGCTCTGGCCAAATAACAACGGCGATCCAATATGAGCATGACCGAATCTGGACGCGTGGAAACAACGAAGGCCCGCTGCTTTTTTCACTGCAAAGGAGTCGTAGGAGTTGGTACCGACGCAGAATACGGGCCCTGATGGATGCCGACGAGACCTTCTCCGTGTCCCTATCACACAGGAGACGCGCTCTTTGTTTTGGTCCTACGGATAGTCCGATGCACGTTCACACCAAAAGCGAACCGAAGCGTGGTCCCTTTCGAAGCGGACCGAGTCCTTGCTTTTTAGACAATGGTTCGGCCGTTTGACCCGGGGACCCTAACTCTCCTTTCTTTTAATACCGTTGCTTTCATTCTGGAAGAGTTGCTCTACAGTTTTAAGGACAAACGGTGACTTTCCTGACTTGGCAAACACCATATGTGGATGGTCATGGCACAATTCAAATGAGACCAAGAAGATTCTAGAAGAAGTGTGGTCTCCCGTAGAGAGAGAGGGAGAGAGAACAAGGGACACACACTGGAGAACAACAATACCACAGGAGAGCGAATCGACCACAACCAGCAGGGAACTACTAGAACTGTGGGAGCAACGGATAACTCTCTCTCCCTCTCCTTCTCCCTCCCTCTTCTGCTCCCTTTCTCTCTCTCTCTCTCTCTCTCTCTCTCTCTCTCTCTCTCTCTGCCCTCCTCTCTCTGAAGGTGACCAGAGCGGATCCCGGACTGGGAAGCATCTGAGTTGAAGTGTTCCCCGAACCCCTTCCTTACCCCCCAAAAATAAACTTTTCATTGATTGTATTTATTCAATTAAAAATACATATTTATACAGCCATCATGGACTAGTCTGACTGTTACCTCCAGGTCTCCACATCTTCAGCAATGCTATTCAGAAATAGACCACATCTTCAGCAATGCTATTCAGAAATAGACACCGAATTTGAAAATGCAAAAAGTCAATCTCAATGTTAAGAGTATGCTCTCTCTCCAGTCAAAACAACATGTTTCATATTTTCGCTTTTTCCAGCAGAAGCAGAGCATTCATCCCTATGCTGGCGTAAGGAGATGTAGGTTTCTATTACGAGTGACATCTTGAATTAAATCTTCCTTGCTGTTGCAGTGAAAGGTACATGTCTGAGGTGTGTTTGGGTGATGGAGCTGTCAGCTTGTCAAACAATTACCTGAGAACGTCTAGGCTATATCTGAGGACACCTATTTACAAACACACACGCATGAACACACACACACAGACATATGCGCGCGCGCACACACACACACACATTACCATTAGGCTAGCTGTCATGGAGTGCAGAGCAGGAGAACTCAATCAGTTAGTGCAGCAAGGCAACAACATCAATTCCCAGTTATAACATGCCTCACACCTGTCAATCACTGAGAATAGTCCCAGAACCAGCCCCCTCCTCCTCCTCCTCCTCTCCATCCTTCCCTACAGCCCTCTGCCCTTCCCTCCTCCTCTCACCTCTCTCTTTGTTTAGGTGCGTCATCACACCCTCTCTCCTTCCGTTTCTTCTGACTCCTCCCCCCCCAGAGATGTTGGAGGTATTGTAGCGCTATCGTTAGCTTCCCTTTATCGCACCAAAAATTATTTTAATTTTAATTTTGATTTAACGGCTCAAGTAGAAGTAGAGAGGATTCTAATCCAGCTGACTTAGATGTTTACGGTTTGTTCTCTTCTCGTGTGTCCAAGGTTCCTTGCACCACTGGAGCTAATTACAACTGTTTTGTCTTTAGTCTTGTTCTGTTTCACACAATTTATTTTGGAGATATATGATGGAATAGCCTTCATTCAGAAGTGGTTTCTCGTTTAAATAGGCTACAAATATGTATATCTTCAAGGGCCTGTGATTTGCTTAATGACTTTTGATTTTCTTCAGCACCTGATCTTTTTTACTTCCAAAACATGAATATGAATTATGAGCTCATCCAACTTAATCTTTTGTGGCAAACGGAATGCCTGCCTGCCCATGAAGCTAGCTAGCTAGCTAAGATAGCGGCAGACAAGCTAAACCGCGCAAATTGGTGCATAAAAAAATTACTGCCAATAAAGGAAACTAAGTGTTTGACACCCAACCCTCACCCAACCCTCCCCTCTTATTTAAAATACCCCCTCCCACAAAAAAACGCCTCAGACTTCCCCTCTCTCGTAACTAGAACACGAGAATTACAGTCATCACTCCTGTCTCTCCTTCCCTCCCGCTTGCTTTATACTATATGTCTAAGACTGTGGAATAAAGTGTAGAAGATGTGTTAAAAATAAACTCTCTATCTCGTTCTCTATCCTCCTCCTACCTGCACTTCTAGCCTCTTTTCAATCCATCCCCGTCTGCTGTACCCCCCCCCCCCCCTGCATCTCCATATCTCCCCCCTCCATTCGTCAGATGCTCCCTACATGGCAGCGCATCTCAGCTGTCTATCTCAGAGGGTGTCAAACCTAATTGAAAGGATGTTTCATTTTTCCTCCTCCTTGATATCGATAAAATATACAAACATAAATGATATATGTACACATTGTAAATTGCAGTTTTTTTCTCCAGATGGCCAATTCAGTTATGGTTGATGTAGTGATATAGACGTGTAAATAAATTGTGTGGATCGGCTTTCTATGCAATGGAAGAGGTGTAGCCCAGATGAAGGAGAAAGAGAGATAGAGAGAGATAGAGAGAGAGAAATGGAGTGAGAAAGATAGAGAGAGGGAGTGGGAGACATGTTATGGTTATGATCCAGTTATGGTTCGGCCCCTACTCCCAGTCCAGAACCTCGCCCATGCCCCGGACCCCCGGTTCGCCCTGCTCACCCCCTGTTTCCGGCCTGGCCACCTGTCCCTGACCCTGAGCTCTGTGTCCCCTGGACCCTCCTGGACCCTGAGCACCTCCCCTCCCAGTGACTGGGTCACCCTGCACTCCCCCTAGAGACGTGTGTGCATGTGATCACATCGTCACCAGGTTTTGTTCTGCCTCCTTGTGTGTTTGGTCTCGTGTTCGTTGTCTTGTCTTCTATGTTGGTTTGTATCCTCTCAGCCCCACCTGTCCCTCACTAGACACCTGTCCCTCACTAGACACCTGTCCCTCACTAGACACCTGTCCCTCACTAGTCCCACCTGTCCCTCACTAGACACCTGTCCCTCACTAGTCCCACCTGTCCTCACTAGTCCCACCTGTCCCTCACTAGACACCTGTCCCTCACTAGACACCTGTCCCTCACTAGTCCCACCTGTCCCTCACTAGTCCCACCTGTCCCTCACTAGACACCTGTCCCTCACTAGACACCTGTCCCTCACTAGACACCTGTCCCTCACTAGTCCCACCTGTCCCTCACTAGACACCTGTCCCTCACTAGACACCTGTCCCTCACTAGTCCCACCTGTCCCTCACTAGACACCTGTCCCTCACTAGACACCTGTCCCTCACTAGACACCTGTCCTCACTAGTCCCACCTGTCCTCACTAGTCCCACCTGTCCCTCACTAGACACCTGTCCCTCACTAGACACCTGTCCCTCACTAGACACCTGTCCCTCACTAGCCCCACCTGTCCCTCACTAGACACCTGTCCCTCACTAGACACCTGTCCCTCACTAGACACCTGTCCCTCACTAGACACCTGTCCCTCACTAGTCCCACCTGTCCCTCACTAGTCCCACCTGTCCCTCACTAGACACCTGTCCCTCACTAGTCCCACCTGTCCCTCACTAGACACCTGTCCCTCACTAGTCCCACCTGTCCCTCACTAGTCCCACCTGTCCCTCACTAGACACCTGTCCCTCACTAGACCCCTGTCCCTCACTAGACACCTGTCCCTCACTAGACACCTGTCCCTCACTAGACACCTGTCCCTCACTAAACACATGTCCCTCACTAGACACCTGTCCCTCACTAGACACCTGTCCCTCACTAGACACCTGTCCCTCACTAGACACCTGTCCCTCACTAGTCCCACCTGTCCCTCACTAGACACCTGTCCCTCACTAGTCCCACCTGTCCCTCACT
>NC_140248.1:6251138-6268638 GCF_949987555.1 Borostomias antarcticus
GACTTCCACCCTCCCTTCATCATCCCTCCTTTCTTACCTGGAAGACAAGAAGAACAACACACAACAGAAAAACATGAGACGTGAACCATGGCTTACCGTATGCTAAGATGAAAATGACAGGTCTTTCAACTCTCTCTCTTTCTGTTTCTCGCCCACACACACACACACACAGCTCTGTCACACACATCTCTTTTTCTGAGACACCAGATGCCTGTGTAATTTCTTGTTGACCTTTTCACCTTGAACGATGGTGGGCCAGTGTGTGTGTGTGTGTGTGTGTGTGTGTGTGCGTGTGTATTTGTGTTCTTCATGAAAGTGACAGGGTTGGCTTTGATGGCTCCCTTAAGATAATTTACAGATCCACCCGACACCAGGGAAATGGATATTGCAATTAGTTTCCTTTAAATTCATCATTAAACAACTCTGTGCGTGTGCATGTGCGTGTGTGTTTGTGTGTGTGTGAGAGAGAGAGAGAGAGAGAGAGAGAGAGAGAGAGAGAGAGAGGTTGTGTGTGAGAACTGGAGAACGGAGATGGCTGTTCGAGTCAGAGGGGTATGAATTGATTAAAGTCTCACAGCTTTGTAATGGTGACAGATATAAACTCTCACCATCTGTGCAACTGACTACACAAACAGAGAGAGAAGAGGAGAGGTGGAAAGGAGAAGAGGGGAGAGGAGAGGAGGAGAGCAGAGGGGAGGGGAGGAGGGGAGAGGAGAGGAGGAGGGGAGAGGAGAAGAGAGGAGAGGGCCGATGCCTTCAGTGGTTCAAGTTTAGCCTGGCTATTAGGCTAGCACAAAATAGGCATATATTGTAGGCTACATTGCATATAAATAAATCAATCAGTCACATACGTGGATCCTTGGTCACACCAAATCCAGTGATTACTAGGGGTGTAACGGTACATGTATTCGTACCGTACCGTACGGTACGGGGCTTTCGGTACGGTACAGTCATGTGCCGAGCGACCCGACAGATCATTCGAGCAGATCCCTTTCAGTAGACTGACGGAAAATATTTGTCACAGTTGTGACAATGGGCTGTTTCTTAATCGACTCTTGTGAAATAGCGCCACACTTTAAACCTTTCACTCTCTCTGCCATCGCTTCTGTCACTGTGAAAACGAGTCTCCTCGCATCGCAGGTGTGTGCGCCCTCCCCCCCTCAGTTCGGCTCGCTCACACAGCGAAATAGGCTATACATGGGGACCTTTGTAATCCATCTCCCATCTAATTGTACCGCAAGTTACTTAGGCCTACCATATTTTGCCGAGCACATAAGTCATTTGATTTTGCAAACGAGTAGCCTACGAGCAGTGTCATCATATATCAGCGCACAACTCACATTTGTCAGTGGGCTCGCGTTGATATTCCGTCATCCTCATTACCGTCCTCCTGAGGTAAAACTATTAATTCTGTTTGCCTTAGCCTAATGCACCGTAATGAAACACAGGTAGGCTAAGGGAATCATTTCTATATCACGGAGGTCCCAATGTAGGCTATAGTCCTTGCAATGAGAGAAATGAAACTCCGAAGCTGCACACAGCACGCGCTCGTTTGTACACGCACATTTGCACACATAGTCTATATCTCTGTGGGAAAAAAACGTACCTACCGAGGTACGTACCGAACCGGGATGTTTTCCTAGCGAGGTACGTACCGAACCGGGATGTTTTCCTAGCGAGGTACGTACCGAACCGGGATGTTTTCCTAGCGAGGTACGTACCGAACCGGGATGTTTTCCTAGCGAGGTACGTACCGAACCGGGATGTTTTCCTACCGAGGTACGTACCGAACCGGGATGTTTTCCTACCGAGGTACGTACCGAACCGGGATGTTTTCCTAGCGAGGTACGTACCGAACCGGGATGTTTTCCTACCGTTACACCCCTAGTGATCACTATTGGCTGTTAATGGATCTCCTGACTGCCCTATATGAAACAAGTAGTTGTCTGGCCGTGATTTCATGAATATGTATGAGGTTGCAGGTTCCAGAAAAAAGGTGTTTGTGTGCGTGTGTATGTGTGCACACGTGCGTGCGTGTTTGTATGTGTGCGCGTGTGTGTGTGCTTGTGCACACGTGTGTTATTCCTTTCTTCAGCCCCAAGCCCCCTGCACATCTCTCTCTCTCTCTCTCTCTCTCTTTCTTTCACATTTAGTAACTAGGACAAGAGAAGACTGACTGGTCTCCAGGTGTAGCCCCTCTAGAGTTCCAGTAAAGGCAGTCCTCAGCTACCTGAGTTCATCACTGCTACCTGTTTATCATAATATCCTCACTAGTCTGAAGTAACTCTTCATTAGTTGTGTCTGGTGTTTGATGATATCCATGTAAGAAGAAGAAGATGATGAGATTACAGTCTCCCTTCTACAAGGTATGAGACTCTAAGCATATTAACTATGGGAACTTCTCAGACACGCTCATTAGCATAGGGGAGCTGTATGTAGACGATCTCATGCATATGCATGTGGCACGCTTATCTGGATAAAAATCAACTTGCAACCCAACATTTGGAATCACATAATCCCTCACTTAGTCGGAGTTGCACACACACACGCACAAGAACGCACACACGCACACACACGCACACGGACACTCACACACACTCACACACACACACACACACACACACACACACACACACACACACACACACACACACACACACAAGTGTACTTGTGAAACTCTTGACAAACTCTTGACTATCAGAGTGGTGGCCTCAACCATTGCCCGGAACAAATTGACGGTAATAGATTTCCCCTGACCATTCATGTACAGTACATGTATGGTATATTTCTGTCTTTCTCTCCTCCCTCTCACTCTCTCTCTCTCTCTCTCTCTCCGTTTCTGCCTGATGACAGCTTGATTAAGCAGGACCTGAAGGACAGAAGCAAGCTCGTGAACAAATGGATATTAATGACTGTGATTTACTTGGCAGCCTCTCGCCCAGCTATTTATGTTTCTAGCACCGTTCAGGAGAATGAATGTGTTGCACTTGAAGACAAGCCATAAGTGCTGTTCTGAATGAAAAAAAATGGTTGCATGAATAATACACAGTGAAAATGTCCATCCAAATAAAAAAGTAGCAAAGACAAGCGTCCTATTCTGTCTCATCACAGACAAGGGTCCTATTCTGTCTCGTATACTGTAAGGCTGTGAATTTGCACAGTCTGCCCTAGACTATGGCAACAATACATCCACTCCTGGCTCACAAAGACATTTTCTACTGGACTGCATTGGTCTGTTCCAGTCTGATAGAGAGAGAGAGAGAGAGAGAGAGAGAGAGAGAGAGAGAAGAGTGAGAGAGAGAGAGAGAGAGAGAGATGGGGGGACAGGTAGAGTCAGAGGCAACATTGATATACTTGAAAGAGACCATTGTCTCCATGGAGACAGGCTGCCAAAGTTGACAGCTGCGAGAGAGTCGGCTCTGGACTCTTTTTACAACAACCAATTAGGCGTGAGTATAATGTTTACATCCACCAATCAGGCGTGAGTATAATGTTTACATCCACCAATCAGGCGTGGGTTTGCTATTGTTTGACCCTGTGGAGAGAGGAGTGCTGGCAGAGTAGTTGCACAAGGAGCTAACAGGATGAGACAGGAAGTCTAAACATGAATATTTACCATCAACTGACAACAACTGCCACAGCAGACACAGGGCACACACTCGTGCGCTTGTGTGTGTGTGTGTGTGTGGGTGTGTGTGTGTGTGTTCGAATACTGAGTGGCAGAAGGAGGGAGTTCTGTTATTATTCATGAATGTTCAGTAATTTGAGGTTTTGCTATTGTTGAACGTCTGCGTCCACCTCCAATCAATTTGGAGACTTCAGACTTCTGCTTCCTGAACACCTGCAATGTCTCTTCTAATCCTGTACTGTATATACAAACACACACACACACACACACACACACACACACACACACACACACACAGCAGCACCACTCTGTCGACTGTGGTGTACGTATCCCTTAAGCCTCAGATACACTAGAAGACTTTCACAATCTTAACAGATGATGAAGTGACTGGGAGTATAGATACACTAGACCACTGGCTTCTGATGATTTTTGAATGACAACTGAAAAACTGGGTATCGCACATTTAACGACTGGACTGGGTGGTGATGAGTTTACACTACACGATTGCGTCCAGAATCTGCTCAAAAATATCAAACATGTTTGATATGCTCTGACTCGCTCTGACTCGGATCGGGAGAAGTCTGTTCTCATCATACACTTGCCGATTTAAATCTGTACCCCTCATACACTTACAGATTTCTGTGCCAAATTGCCACTCCGACTACCCCCAACTAGTGCAGACTGCTGCTGACTAGGACAGACTCGGCAGGATTGTGAATCGTGTATAAATCGGGCATAATATCTTGTAGTGTTTCCTCAGCTTTAGTAATTCCCGGCTATGCAGATGAGTGTAAATGAATAAATGGAACGAATACGGTGGCGCTTCGGAGGCGTGATTAATCAGTGAAGAGACGAGCTGTTGTAATTAGCTTCAGACTCCGAGCATACAGACCCCCACAGTGACGCCTCCAATCACAGTAAGACGCTCCCTAACCTGACTGTTCTAGAAAGGTCAGACGCTCCCTAACCTGACTGTTCTAGAAAGGTCAGACACTCCCTAACCTGACTCTTCTAGAAAGTTCAGACACTCCCTAACCTGACTCTTCTAGAAAGGTCAGGTGCTACCAAACCTGACCAACAGTCAGATGTGCCCTAACCTGACTGTTCTAGAAAGGTCAGACCCTCCCTAACCTGACTGTTCTAGAAAGGTCAGACCCTCCCTAACCTGACTGTTCTAGAAAGGTCAGACCCTCCCTAACCTGACTGTTCTAGAAAGGTCAGACCCTCCCTAACCTGACTGTTCTAGAATGGTCAGACACTCCCTAACCTGACTGTTCTAGAAAGGTCAGACACTCCCTAACCTGACTGTTCTAGAATGGTCAGACGCTCCCTAACCTGACTGTTCTAGAATGGTCAGACACTCCCTAACCTGACTGTTCTAGAATGGTCAGACGTCCCTAGACGCTCCCTAAAGCTGAGGATACACTACAAGATATTATGCCCGATTTTATACACGATTCACAATCCTGCCGAGTCTGTCCTAGTCGGCAGCAGTCTGCACTAGTTGGGGGTAGTCGGAGTGGCAATTTGTCACAGAAATCTGTAAGTGTATGAGAGATACAGATTTAAATCGGCAAGTGTATGATGAGAACAGACTTCTCCCGATCCGAGTCGGAGCGAGTCGGAGCATTTCATGTTTGACATTTTTGATCAGATTCTGGACGCTATCGTGTAGTGTAAACTCGTCACTCGTTGGTCCAGTCGTTAAATGTGCGATACCCAGTTTTTCAGTTGTTATACAAAAATCATCAGAAGCCAGTGGTCTAGTGTAGCTATACTCCCAGTGGTCTAGTGTATACTCCCAGTGTTCTAGTGTATACTCCCAGTGGTCTAGTGTAGCTATACTCCCAGTGGTCTAGTGTAGCTATACTCCCAGTGGTCTAGTGTATACTCCCAGTGGTCTAGTGTATACTCCCAGTGTTCTAGTGTATACTCCCAGTGGTCTAGTGTAGCTATACTCCCAGTGGTCTAGTGTATACTCCCAGTGTTCTAGTGTATACTCCCAGTGGTCTAGTGTAGCTATACTCCCAGTGGTCTAGTGTATACTCCCAGTGGTCTAGTGTAGCTATACTCCCAGTGGTCTAGTGTAGCTATACTCCCAGTGGTCTAGTGTATACTCCCAGTGTTCTAGTGTATACTCCCAGTGGTCTAGTGTATACTCCCAGTGGTCTAGTGTATACTACCAGTGGTCTAGTGTATACTCCCAGTGGTCTAGTGTAGCTATACTCCCAGTGGTCTAGTGTATACTCCCAGTGGTCTAGTGTATACTCCCAGTGGTCTAGTGTATACTCCCAGTGGTCTAGTGTAGCTATACTCCCAGTGGTCTAGTGTAGTTATACTCCCAGTGGTCTAGTGTATACTCCCAGTGTTCTAGTGTAGTTATACTCCCAGTGGTCTAGTGTAGCTATACTCCCAGTGGTCTAGTGTAGTTATACTCCCAGTGGTCTAGTGTATACTCCCAGTGGTCTAGTGTAGTTATACTCCCAGTCACTTCATCATCTGTTAAGATTGTGAAAGTCTTCTAGTGTATCTGAGTCTTAAGGCCCCGTGTCCACATAGCGCCTTCTTCTGTCAGAAACCCTCTGGGGAGAGCTACGCCCCAGCGCCCTGCAGCGCCTCTTTCCTGCTGCGCTCGGACTGGTTCTTTTGTTTCTATGACAATATATCTTCAGCATCATCAACCGGCGTTGTATACGAGTGTTTCTTTGCCTTTTATTAGCCATCTTTTATTACTATAACTATATTTCTATATTACTTATTATCCTATAGAATATCGTTATCTAGTCTATTATTTATTTATCACGAACAACCGGCTTGCCGTCGGGCTTGCCTGAAAAGAGCGGCGGTGACGTCACCAGCGCCTTTCTGAGAAGCTGAGATGTTTTCAACTTCAGAGCGCTCGGAGCGGCCGCCAAAAAAAGCCAGAGCGCTCGGAAAAAAGGGTGCAGCGCCTTTCTCCAGGCGGCCGCCAGCGCTCTCTCGTCATTGAAAACTATTGAAAAAGGGCGCAGGCACTCAGGAAAAAGCGCTACTTGACTTCTTTGGAAAAGTTGCCACTCCAGAAGGAGATAGGAGTGGAGGTTGCTCCACTGTGTGCTACTGTGTGTTACTCTGTGCTAGTGCTACTGTGTGTGTGTGTGTGTGTGTGTGTGTGTGTACACAGGTTTAAGCTCTGATGTGAGGTGAATAGACAGATATTTTGACAGTATTATGTCCATCATTACTGTCAGGCAACGTTAACTACTAACAAGAGAGAAGTTGATGAGGATAAATAGAGTGGTGCTGCATGGCGGTCGACGCCCACCTACTGGCTCATTACCATAAGCCCTAGTCAACATCATACATATTCATGAGGAGGTATGACAAGTCAGAACTGGATAACTGGAATTAATTCACACATTTGGGGAGAATTTGGGGGGGGGGTTATCAGCCTTAGATGTGTGAATACAAACTCACACACATGTGCACGCACACACACGCACACACACACACGCACACACACACACACATGTAAAGGCATCGCTGTAATGTTGAAAATGTATTCATTTACTTCATCCAGTCTCTTACTTGGGAGCCTTAGGGGTCCTCAGACACACACGCACACACACACGCACACACACACACACGCACGCACACACACACACACAACACACACACATAGAAAACTCGAATGGGTCGTATGCTGGAGAACACTGTCCATAACAGCTGGTAACTGTAGATAAAACAGATCAGATTTAATCAAATCATCGAATCAAATCAAACTTTATTTATAGCTCATTTCACACAAAGGCAATACACATAAGTAAAGGGGGGATAATATACATATAGCCTATTGATCCGTCCAGAGGGAAACAAAAAAACTGTGCTAACCGAAGATGCTACAGTAGGCTTATCTCCACGGCTCTCATCTTGCTCGTTTGCTCACGTGTTGCATCCCCCGGGAGTGACCCCAGAGTAACCCCAGAGTGACCCCAGAGTGACCCCAGCGCCATCACAGTATGAGCTAGAAGGACACCCAGAGAGCGCCACAGGCCTTCACCCATGATGCAGGTCGTCAGCATATACAGTGACGTAAGGGTACCAATACAAATACGGTGTATACTGGTGGAGCATCAACATTGCAGTCCATGAGCAGCTAGGTTTGACCCAGCTGGGGTCAGCCGGATGGGGGCTCTTTGGCTCTTGACAGGATCAACAGCAGTAATCTAGCGCTACAGTAACTAGCTACAAGCATAGCTAGCTAATTCAAAGCAGTTGATATTTGCCATTATTAAATAATTTAGGTCCTAATACCCGCAAATTAGCTAGCTAACTACTGTAGTTGAATCAATCCTCCCCAGCATGTTATCGGTAGCTAACGTTATCTAGCTAGAAGCTATTGTATCCTAGCCATGGATGTATTCAACATTGCAAAGTACCCGGTAGCTAACGTTATCTAGCTAGAAGCTATTGTATCCTAGCCATGGATGTATTCAACATTGCGAAGTACCCGCATGTGCCAGTTTGGTCTTATCTTGCAATGTTAACAAAGGTGAAAAATAATGTGTGGGTCCGCCCTGTGATTGGGATTCCCTCCAGAATGTAATGGGTTCTTCCTTGTCTTATGCTACTACACCCCTCCACCGAGTGTCATTAAAATCTGCTCTGGTAGTTCTTGTATAATCCTGCTGAACAAATGAACTAGTGAATGACCTAAAGAATTAATGAACGAACACACAGCACCAAAAATATATCCTCCCCGGGATTTTATCCTGGGCAGAGGTCATTAGAATTGGGTTTAACCATCCTGCCCCACCTACTCGCTAAGTTGATGGACAGCCTCCATGGGGAACATATTTTATGTGCAAAGAAAAACAACAAAAATTAACAATCATTTCAAATTTCTAGAAGATTCTCTCTGGTGAGAGCTAATGATTGGCAGGTGAGCGGCTGATTGACAGCCTCTATAATCAGAGCTAAGCAGGTTTCCACAGTCGAATCCTTTTAAAGGGAGCTTGTTTTTCACTGACGTGAAAGAACAGCCGTGCTGTTTGAGCCCGTCCCTCAGGGAAACAGGAAACAGATGAGGAGAGTTGTTTACAGGGTTTTCTTTCCGGTTGGTTGATTGACCGACGCCTCCCAGAGAAGCAGAAAATGGGTATTGTTCTACAATTAAAATTTCTATCGTTTATTTAGCTGCTAAATGCAACAGGGAGCAATATTCACTCATTGCTTGATATCATGTAAATTGGTATTAAGCGTGCACGCTCACGCACGCACACCCTCACACTAGGGCTGCACAATTAATCGTGAATTAATCGAAATCGCGATTATGACCTCCACGATTAACTAATCGCAAAAGGCAGCAATTAATTGATTAATAATTTTGCTTTGAATTGAGTGTGCTAGGACTACACGGACGAATCACAGGCGCTTATGCTGTCTGACCAATCACATGCGTTCCCGCTGAGTGCGCTGTGCGCAGCAATTTAACTGAGAAGACCGATAGCAGTAGGTCAAGACAAGTGTCACAAGAGTACCCGCAGCCGTGAGTAGTGAGAAAATGAGCGACGACGAGGTCAGTGAGTTAGTAACAAGAAAGGGATCAACGTCCGTGATTTGGGAGCATTTTGGTTATTATATATTAATATTATATATTAAATATTAATCACAATTATTAATCGCAATTAGCATTTGGAAGCAATTAATCGCAATTATTACCTTTTGTCATAATCGTGCAGCCCTACCTCACACGCACACCTTCCGTGTGTCAGTAGTAGAGCCAGAGGAGGGGTTCAGATGTGAGCAGCCGGGAGAGTGACTCATGTCAGGTTGCGTCAAGGTCAACTTTATTTATAAAGCATGTTTAAAATCAACCGAAGTTGCACCAAAGTGCTGTACAATATATAAAATAAACTAAAACAAAAAACATAATAAAGTGCACATAATCACAGAACAATAAAAGGACAGGACACAAAACAGGACAGGGGATGTAGGCTATCAGGCCTCAAAAGCCAGTGCAAACAAGTGCACTCGATGCCATGATGCGTGACATCATGGCTCAGCCCAGGGTGGGAGGGGAGTGGAAGAGAGAGACGGAACGGCAGCGTCTACGAGGACACGGCACCGTTCCCTCGGCGACGCCGACCAAACCGTCCTTCAGTCACGTCGCGGGGAATTAGCCTGAGTGTTCATCTTCATAAAGCGCAGGGCTGGCATGCGGAAATCAGCCATAAGAATGCATGACGCGTGGCCAGGCCCAAGACTGGGAGGCATTGTGACGGAGACCTCCTATCGCTCACCTCGCTGGGGGCAGTGACTCATGCTAATATGACAGGGCAGGTGTGTGGGTGCTTGGTCACATGCAAATACACTCCGCACGCACAGACACACACACACACGCACACACACACACACGCACACACGCACACGCACACACACACATATACTTGCATAAACACACAGGCACACACATTCGCACACACACAAACTTTCAAGCACATACTGTACACACACACAGACGAAAGCACACACGCACAGACACACATTCATCTCTTGTCGGTGACAGTGGTAATGGCCCATTAGAAAATAAAGGCAAGGCCTCCCCACCTGCATCTCTCCCATCATGCATCAGGAGAGGGCCCTTGCGAATACTGATCACCTAATCAGCCGTTGATTGGCTCATCACAGCGGAGGCAGACCTGAGGGTTCTACAAGCCGTGCTAATGACTCCAAAAACAGACACAGAAGCCCCAGTCATGTAGGGGTGTCAACGTGAAACAGAAACTAGCACACAAATACAGAACACTATGTTATTATGATGGCTGACGTTCAATCTCAATAACATACATGAATACATCGTACTGACAAGAACCTGCAAACCACACCTCCATTATTCTACTGAAGCTCCCTCTCTCTCTCTCTCCCTCTCTCTCTCTCTCTGAACCCAGGCTAATCTAATCTATCATAATTCCAAGGGTGTCTGCCTTTATTGATCACATGCTAGTGAAGCAGGGCTGACATTCATCTCTGGAATTAATACAGATGTGTGTGTGTAAGTACTGGCAGCTGCTCAGGGACCTCTGTTCACTCGGATGGCTCACTGCTTCGTGTGTGTGTGTGTGTGTGTGTGTGTGTAGTGAAAATGTCCTCACTTAACCCTAACCCTGAATATCATCATGATCATGATCATCATCATCATCATCATCAACAATATTGTCATCTTCTATTGAGACGGTCTACCGGTCGGTCCAGCCTTCTCCAGCCTCCGTTCGACCCTTGGCCCCAGCCTTCCCCAGCCCCCGTTTGGCCCTTGGCCCTTGGCCCCAGCCTTCCCCAGCCTCCGTTTGACCCAGGAGAGGAGGGGAGGACAGGGGGGAGAGGAGCGGAGAGGAGGAGAGAAGGATAGAGGAGGAGGAGAGAGGAGAGGAGAGGAGGAGAGGGGAGAAGAGGAGAGAGGGACAGGTGCCAGGGGAGGAGGATGGGGGAGGAGGGAAGCATGAGAGAGAGAGAGATGGCGAGGTAGGATGGTAGGTGTGTGAGAAGAGAGAAAGATGGAAACAGGGGCTATGCTATGCAGAGGTCTTGATAGACAGACAGACACACACACACACACACACACACACACACACACACACACACACACACACACACACACACACACACACACAGACCCCAATGAGAGCAGGCAGAAAAAGGGCTGACTCTGCAGGTGGTGCGGGCTACAGGTGAGAGAGTGATGAGAAACAGCCAGACTCGCAGGACAGAGCACAAAGATAATCACGTGAGACAACGCCGTCATGTTTGTTTTATGAACGGACCCAGCCGGCTGTGATAGATGAGGCCTGCAGCATTGCAGTGGATACTCATTTGTCTGCATGGTCGATGTTGCACTCAAAACCTTTGCTACCGATGAGCTACAAAGCTAGCATTAAAAGTCGGGAAATGCATTTTATATTTGAAACATTCCCTGGGAGAGTACGCCCAGACTAATCCTCCTCAATATTATCAATCACCAGCCGTCACTGAAACGCACACAGAGAGAGAGAGAGAGAAAGAGAGAGAGAAAGGGAGGGAGAGAGGAGAGATAGAGAGAACTGGAGAGAGAGAGGGAAGAGAGAGAGAGAGAGAAAAAGAGATGGATCGGGAGAGAGAGAGAGAGAAAGAGAGAGAGAGAGAAAGAGAGAGAAAGAGAGAGAGAGAGAGAGGAAGCGTGAGGAGGAAAGAAAGCCTCTGACAAATTCAATTTGCTGGGGCCAGAGCACGCAGACAGGCCTAGATTAGTATTACTCATATGAGATAGCAGCACATCCATCCCACATGCACGCAGGCAGGCACGCGCGAGAAGAATAGCGTTGAGGAGAGGAGGAGAGGAGAAGAGAGGAGAGAAGAGGAGAAGAGAGGAGGTGAGGGGAGGAGAAGAGAGGAGAGAAGAGAAGAGAGGAGGAGAGGATTGGCCTTCGTGTCTATGTACAGTACAGTATGTTACTGAAGTGACATGTTACCTCTGTCAGTCATCTCACTCTAATGCCACAAACCGCGTCTCTCTCTCTCCCTCTCTATCTCTCTCTCTGTCTCTCTCTCTACCTCTCCCTCTCTCTGTCTCAGGGACGGCGCTACACCGGGGCTAGGCGGGGCTATAGCCCCGTCACAAATCTGCTTAGCCCAGGTTGCCCCCTCAAACATTTTGGTATATTTTTTTATTTTAAAATAAAATACAAAAGTAAAAGTTAATAATCAGGCATTCTCTCTTCATAATCAGGTCCCATGGTTGCGTGCTCGTGCTACAGGTACCCTGCGATGTACATGCGCGTGGTGGGGTCTGGTCTGGTTACTATGCCTACGAGCCTAACAGCTCGCCTCGCCAGTCTTACTACATCGTCTTACTATAGGCCTATAGCCTATTATATCGAACGTGTTCTGTTCTCTGTGCCATATGATTTTATTGAGAAAAAAATAATTAAATCTCATTTGAAAGTTACATGTTCTTGTTGGCATGTTGAATATTGGCAATCAGTCAGCTGGAAACCCTGCTTGGATGTTTTCACTGTATGTACTGTATTAGGCTATTAGTTCTAGATCAAATGAATAAATATCACACGTTTGAGCAAATTCTTTGATTTAATTTATGATTTAATTGGATGATTTAATTGCATCCATAGGCGTAGGAACCGGGGGGCTGGGGGGGGGACGTGTCGGTGTACGGGTGGGTGGAGAAAAAAATAAGTAGCCTAGCCTACATTTGAAACTTATTTTGAACACAACAAGCGAGGGACGAGGGTAGCTCGTTTTGACAGTGTTTGAATATTGGCCACCAACTTCACTTCACTTTCACTTGTGGAGCTTTAATGTGACCCTTTCTCCCGCTGTGAGTTTGAGGTCGATTGCATTTGGATGAGGTAAATGTCTCTCAGTCCTGAGGGTAAACTAGCAAACTTCATGAAATTAGACATTGGATACGATTAAATCAACAAAAGAGTTTTGAATCAGAAGTTTGATGGCTTGCGACGGATTTTTAGCCTTCTAGCACTAGCTTAAGTAACTTACTTCTAACTTTAGCTTACTGGCCAAGCTGGCTGACAAGCAACAACGGCTTATTGTAGCTATGAAAACGGCGTGTTTAATGTCAAAATCATTCCTACGACCTTGTCATGAAAATCAACTTTTTTCTTAGCACCCCCATGTATTGGTCAAGCCCCTCCTTAGCCCCTGGAGAGAAACAATTCTGGTGCCGTCCATGCTGTCTCTCTCTGTCTCTCTCTGTCTCTCTCTCCCTCTCCCTATCTCTCTGTCTCTCTGGAGCATGATTATCTTGAGAACCGCGTAATGTATGAAGTTAACGTTTGTCAGGTGTATTACTCAGGTTCTCGGTGTTCAGCGCTGTCTGTGAATTAGCGTGGAACAGCGGCTCTCGACGGCATCCATGATCCAAACGTGCTGCAACGGCCAAACCATTTTCTTTAGGAGAAACAGCTGCATACGAAAAACCAAAACAAATAGGCCTAGAACAATGGAACCATGCTGCAAATGAAAAGAAAAAACGTACTGCAGGAAGGCAAAACAAATACATTAACAGCAACCACATGCTGTAAATACAGAAACCATGCAAAGTCAAAAGCATGCAAACCCCGAAAGCAGAGAAAAACACAGCGTTTCCATCACAACTGCACACAGCGTAAGTTCTCTGGCCTCTAGGGTGAACGCTAGCACCGTTATTGCCAGCGGACACATGGAAGAGCGAAGTTCCTGTCCGATTGATAGGTGAGTGAAATGTCGTTTGCAGGCTATGACTGCTGTCTTTATGTGATTGTCGCAAATTAGCAATGTTGTTCAATGTATTTATATTTTCATATGTATGTACTCTGCCATCTAACGTTAGGCTATTTGAAGCTACCAGCGACTTAAGCATTAGCACCACATAGTTTAGCTAGTATACAGAACCTAGCTAGCCTGAATTACCTGTGCATGTAATCATAGCAATATTAGGCTAGGCTAACTATCCCCTCAATCCCCCTACCCCTACACCATGCACTTGTTGTAGGCTATATGCATCATATAATAAAAACTATTATTATTATAATTATTATTATTATTGTCATTTTACTTTGATTTGTTTTCATTTATCCCAGAGCTAGCTGATTAGAGCGCACAGCTACTGCAGGCACAGCCAGCTAACGCTACTCTGGTGGCATTGCGGGATGATAAGATGCAATCTGAGGAGCTAAATAAGTGGATAGTCTACGTCATGGCGATCTCATATTTGTTCTGTGCTATATCTGGAAACATAAAGTTATGAACTTTGTTTTTATCAGTCCAACCACAAGAGAGTCATGAAAGAGTCATTCTAAGCACAGCTGAGCACTTGGTCGGCAGAGCGCCAGGCATTTTGATGAGAACACAGAGCTGGTAAAACGTGTGGCTAGAATCCCAGATCCAGCTGACCAAGGAAGGGGAGAAGAGGCGTCTCTCAACGTCTGTCAAGATCAACGGCCGTTCTAATGAACGCCTGGTATGGAAGGTTTCCAGAGCAACCAGCCCCCGCCTGTGTGTCCCTCCTGATCAAGAACACCACCCAGCTCCTCTGAACAACCGCATACACGCTCCTGTTGTGAGCAATGCCCCTTATGATTCAGTGCCTAGGGAAGAAAGTGAGTACACTCCACTGTAGTTAGTACTTCTTCGTTTGGTATAAAGTTAATGTATTGATTGCTCTATAGGCTTAAAAGTCTACTTATGTCTACAGAAGCCTATGGCCTAACCGTATTTTAGTTTGATTCTGTTCAGTTGTTGAACAACACAACTATTTTGTTTAATATGTTTACAACTGGCTTAGCAGCTGTATGTTTACAGACGACTACAGCTTAACCTTAAGTTAGTTACTGTAGGCTAAGAGCTTTACAATTATTGTGTAGCTGATTTTGAAGTTTGTATTTATGTTCAGAACTAATTTGAGCTTCCTATCTGTCAATCTTGTTAATCCAGGTAAGGTTACATTATCTTATTCACTAACGCAAAGCCAGCATCGGGTTACTGTAGGTAGCCTCAAAATAGCCAAACGTTAGATGGCAGAGTACATAAGGGCAAGTACATGGGGCGGCTGTAGCTCAGTTGGTAGAGCGGGTCGTTCAGTGATCGAAGGGTCAGTGGTTCGAATCCCAGCTCCGACTGTCCACATGTCGAAGTGTCTTTGAGCAAGACACCTAACCACAAATTGCTCCCAATGAGCAGGTTAGCACCTTGCATGGCAGCTACCGTGAATGGATGAATGAGAGGCCATTGTAAAGCGCTTTGAGTGCCGCTAAGGTGGAAAAGTATGGAATTATTATCCTGTCATAATTCGAGAGTGCAGTCTTTTAATTCAAGAGCACAGTTTTTAATCGAAAGCAAGATATTTTAATTCCAGAGCACAGTATTTTAATCGAAAGCAAGAGATTTTAATTCCAGAGCACAGTTTTTTAATCGAGAGCACGCAAAATCCTTCCTGTGTTCTCTCAATACTCTACTCACGCTTTCAAATGCACTTATGCCTTTTCTCAATACAGTATTCTGCATAATACATAACATAATGGGTGGTAGGTCATCCTGAAGAGGTAGGCTATATGACAACTTTTCAGAACACCGGCTGGACAAAATCATCATCAATAGCCATCATCATTAACAATTTTCTTCCTGGGCTTTCAAGAAGTCTCAGACATAAGTCCCAATAAATGCTCTTTAGTGTATATTTTGTAGACTATATCATTAGGTCGTCCTCAGACGAGCTTGACAGCGAAGTCTCCAATCCTCTCGGTCGTCCATACATCCAGCCAGTTCTGCAGAACTCTCCACTCCTGCGTCCCTCCTCAGTACATCCACGTATGTTGGTGTGGGACGTCCTCTTAATCAGGTGTTGGCTCCCAGAGCACCAGCTTGCTGGCTGGGAGTTCATGGTGTCTGTGGCAGTGGCCAGCAAGTTTCATCCTCCTGGATGCCACTTTCTCTCTCAGCTTTGGTAGCCCCCCATACAGATGCTTGTTGGTAACATGCTCGTTCTGGTTGACATTTAGCACCACACGCAGCATTCTGGTGTAGCAGCCATCCAGAGACTTCTGCAGGATGGGCTTCAGGGTCCAAGTTTCACAGCCGTATAGGAGGACAGACTCCACGGTCGCATGGAAGAAGCTCAGTTTTCTTTTCTTTTTGCCGCTGATTTTCATTAATTCAAATAATTATTCATTCATACACTGCACCTTTTATTCCTGTATTTTATTTTTCCTGCATTTTGTTTTAAATGTCCTTTTATTGTATTCACTTTATATGACCTTTATGTGTTTCTTGCACTTTGTATTGATGCTTTTAATGTCTCATGTAAAGCACTTTGAATTGCCTTGTTGCTGACATGTGCTATACAAATAAATACAAATTGCCTTGAAGCATTTCATTGCATTACATGTCTTCATTTATTTATGGATTTATTTAATATGGAGGTGTGCCCAGATATGAAGGATAGCCCCTCGGCCCGAGCCTGGGGGGGGAAGGACACATCAAACCCAAACGAAGAAGAAGAATCCAGGTCTACGGCAGGATGGCTGAGGAGGTACTGTATTTTACTGAGCAACCTCCCCAACAGACAATCTCAGCAAGTCCTGTAGGAAAAAAGAGCAATTAAATTGACAGAATTATTCCTGGCAACAAGGACAAACATCGCTGAAGCCAATAATAAACACTGGTCTGGATAATTTATCACAGATTAGCAGTAACACTAGTTTGTGTGTCAGTGTAAATATCTATTTCAGTGTGAATAATTGTAGCCTAATCACACATTAAAAGGATAGTTGGGAAATTTGGACATAGAGTCATTATGTTGCTGCTTGATTTGAGATCATTTTCATCTGATTCCATGATGTCCTTGTTTGGGCGTATAGGCTACACATCTTACTAATAATGATAGCACAACGCAACTACCGGGGAAACATCCACTACCAAACTAACTTAACACTAGTTAAAAAACAAAGACATTACTAGCTAGCTTGCCAAGTTAATATCCCTGTTAACCATGCTAGTTAGTTTTGATGGGTCCTAGTGCTACATTAACTACAGCTGTATCGCCAGTGAGTGGCTGACTGCAGGGCAGCTAACTTTATCTAGCTAAATTACTACCTGTTCCACAACAAAATAATCCCCCCAGATTAACATATTCTGTCAAGGCCAAGTACTAATGCATTCTCTGCTAGCGTTTGTCTAAAATAAACTGTCACCATCCATTACAAATGATTTACCTGAGGACGGGGATTTGGAGGGTCCATGGTTCTGGCTGCAGCAGATGGCCTTCACTGTTCCCATCAGATACGTACCAAAGACGCTCCGCGGTATTCACCTCCCCCATGAGAATGAGGCCGGGAGGATTCCATTGGT
>NC_140248.1:6273638-6276138 GCF_949987555.1 Borostomias antarcticus
TCAGGCTGGTCTCTCTAGGTTGTACTCTGCCTGTCAGGCTGGTCTCTCTAGGTTGTACTCTGCCTGTCAGGCTGGTCTCTCTAGGTTGTATTCTGCCTCTGATCTCTCTAGGATGCAATCTGCCTCTCAGGCTGGTCTCTCTACGCTATATTCCTCCTCAAAGGCTGGTCTCTCTAGGTTGTATTCTGCCTGTCAGGCAGGGCTGAGTATCTAAGGCTGGAGGTTACCTGAGCCCTGGGGGGCTGTGAACACTGTTAGTACTGGACTGAGCCCTGAGGGGCTGTGAACACTGTTAGTACTGGACTGAGCCCTGAGGGGCTGTGAACACTGTTAGTACTGGACTGAGCCCTGGGGGGCTGTGAACACTGTTAGTACTGGACTGAGCCCTGAGGGGCTGTGAACACTGTTAGTACTGGACCCAGTAGCCAGTCAGGCACCCTGAGGTTAACCTCAATACTACAACAGAGCAATGAGTTACAAACACACACACACACACACACACACACACTCACACACACACACACACACACACACACACACACACACACACACACACACACACACAAACACGCAGAGGGCAGTTGTATCCCTGAGTCACAGTTTCCATAGGCTAGTAGGGTTTGCCTATGTGATCCCTTTGTGGGTACAGACTGTTTAGAGAAAAGTAGTTATAGTGGGTTTTTGTATGTGTGAGTGCGTGTGTGAGTGTGTGGGTATGTTTTTTGTACGTGGGTGTGTGTTTTTTTGTGTGTGTGTGTGTGTGTGTGTACGTGGGTGGGTGTTTTTTTGTGTGTGTGTGTGTGTGTGTGTGTGTGTGTGTGTGTGTGTGCAGCGTGCCACCATGCAGTAGCACCCCCGACCGCCCTTTGCGAATCTTCCCATTCGGCCACAAAGAACAATAGATTTGACATGAGATCCTGCAAAAACTAAGCTTTTCCGCTGATTGAAGGTCTACTTATAGTTGACGACAGAACCAAAGACCAAATACAATGCAATTATGCACAGCTATCAGCTAAAGCTTACATTTCAATATGTACTGTATAAAGAATAGTTAAGTTTAGGGTTAGTTTCACTCAACCTTTTGTCATGTGTGGAAATGACCTGTAACCGTGTGTGTGTGTGTGTGTGTGTGCGTGCGTGTGTGTGCGTGTGTGTGTGTGCATTTGCCTCGTATATGCCTCTGGTATATATGCAATTGCATCACTAAGCCAAAGGAAGAGGTTTGAAGTGTACGTTCTTAGTGACAAAGTGAAGGTGCAGACAAAACTATCTGGTGCATCAATTCAACTCTGCCCCCGGCAAACAAGGCCTCCTCACTTTGTACTGCCTGACAGCAGATCCCAGCAAAAACAAGTGCACAGCGCACCTGTCATCCCCCACCCGTGATGCATGGCGTCTTCATGTACAGCTGCTGAAGGAGATCGGTGACCTTCTTGTCATGGATACACAGACACACTTCTGACCATTGTGTTCCATCCGCCCTGCGGCTCGCTTGGAGTGGCGTTAGCGATCATAGTGCTCTCAGGCAGTAAACACACAACTCCATAGGTCCAGCAGCTCGGTAGAGCCGGCCTGCCTGTGTCCGAGACCATTCATACATCATGAGCGTGAGACTATCTCTCTCTCTGGTTGTGTGTGCGTGTGTGTGTGTGTGCATGTGTGTGTGTGCATGTGTGTGTGTGCGTGTGTGCGTGTGCGTGTGTGTGCGTGTGTGCGTGTGTGTGTGTGTGCGTGTGCGTGTGTGTGCGTGTGTGCGTGTGTGTGTGCGTGTGTGACACGTGAGGAAGCTGGTAACTCAGAGAAAAGGTGCTTCTATACATAGATAGAATAGAATGGAGAGAGCGGGGGAGGGAGGGAGGGAGAGAGGGAGAGGGAGGAAGAGAACGAGAGAGGGGGAGGGAGGAAGAGGAGAAGAGAGAGGGGAGGGAGAGAAGGATAGAGAGAGAGAGGGCGAGGAGGATCAGGAGAAGAGAGAGAGGAGGGAGAGAAGGATAGAGAGCTCGCACCACGTTGTTGCGTTCAGATGTCCTGTAGCAGGCGTGGTCAGTGACCTGTGTTCTCCAGCTCCTAGTGAGGCCCCCAGAGGCAGCATGGGAAATGATGTCTCACTGTCATTGGTCAGAAATAATGGGCTGAGGATGGAGAAATAGCCTGGAGGAAATGCCCCAATAAACACATACAGTAATACACACACACACACACACACACACACAAACACACACACACACACAAAAGAGCACAACACATTATGAAGCCCCTTGCTTCCATTCAAGCGTGTTATGTAGATGGAATATAAAAATAGCTTCACATTCCAATATGGCGGCCCCTCTTGGGATTTCTCTCTTCTTTTCTTTTGCCAATGCAGTAGTTTGTGGGTCCAGTGACCACTTCAGAGGAGCCTAGTCTCTCCAACAGAAGCTCACACACACACACACACACACACACACACACACACACACACACACACATACATACAGACACACACAGTCTAATGCAGAAC
>NC_140248.1:6278638-6303638 GCF_949987555.1 Borostomias antarcticus
ACAACCCAGGACCAGAGCCTCACTCAACCCAACCTGCCCTACTAACACAACCCAGGACCAGAGCCTCACTCAACCTGCCCTACTAACACAACCCAGGACCAGAGCCTCACTCAACCTGCCCTACTAACACAACCCAGGACCAGAGCCTCACTCAACCTGCCCTACTAACACAACCCAGGACCAGAGCCTCACTCAACCTGCCCTACTAACACAACCCAGGACCAGAGCCTCACTCAACCTGCCCTACTAACACAACCCAGGACCAGAGCCTCACTCAACCTGCCCTACTAACACAACCCAGGACCAGAGCCTCACTCAACCCAACCTGCCCTACTAACACAACCCAGGATCAGAGCGCCTCACCAATCAGACCCAAACAAATTACAAAACAATCACAACACAACTACATCACCTATTAGCAAACACAAACAAAAGCACACAGCAAAATGCAGTGCTATCTGCCTCTAAATGGACAGGACACCATAGCAGATTATTTGAGCATGGCGACTGATCACCAACTAAAACGAACCTTGACCAGGTCCAGACTGAGTGAGCGCAGCCTTGCTGTTGAACAAGGGAGGCACATGAAAACCTGCCCCCCTGCAGAGCACAGGCTGTGATGTCACTGCACCCTCAGTGAACCAAATGGGCGGCGGTATAGCTCAGGAGGTAGAGCGGGTCGTTCAGTGATCGTAGGGTCGGTGGTTCGAATCCCGGCTCCTCCTGACTACCTGTCGAAGTGTCCTTGGGCAAGACACTGAACCCCGCATTGCTCCCAATGAGCAGGCAAGCGCCTTGCATGGCAGCTGCCACCATTGGTGTGTGAATGGCGCTCCGGGCCGGTGTAACAGCTGGATGGGGAGTGTGTTACAAATGCAGTACCTATACCAAATACAGTACCTATGTGCAAAGTATAAGCAAATTAGAGAAACACATAAAAAAAAAAAAAAGGAATCCGTAAGCAGAGGCTTTCTTAACCTATTAGATGAGAAAAAACTGCCTATCCTACTAGGAGAGGATTTAAACAAGTAGGTTAGCAGCAGTCTATGTTGCTGCCTGCCCTAGACTGAGGGACAGTGAGTGACAGTCACCTGACACATTATTGTTGTTACATCTGACATCATTTTTCTCCTGTTTTTTTATATTTTGAATCTTTTAATTTATTACTAATTTATTTACTATTTCTATATGGCTATGGCTATATTGACAACTGTTCGTTTGTTTTGTCTTGTAGTAGCCTAATTTTCCTTGCTCCTAATTAATGTTGTTTTTAACCCATTTAATCTCACCGGTCACAATAGTGACCATAAAAAACTTTCATTTAGAAGGCTATAAAAATGTTACTGAATGAAGTATCACTGCATTTTCAGCTAATATTGAAATAATAAAGGGTCTCAATAAAATATGAATAGTGTCACATGTTTAGTGTAAATTGTCACATGACCAGAGGTCTTGTGGAGGGTTATGCGGGAGTATGGGGTGAGGGGGTCTCTACTTAGGGCCATCCAATCCCTGTACACCCAGAGCGAGAGCTGTGTCCGTGTCCTCGGCAGTAAGTCATCTTCCTTTCCGGTGGGGGTTGGCCTCCGCCAGGGTTGCGCTTTGTTACCAATCCTGTTTGTGATTTTCATGGACAGGATATCGAGGCGTAGTCGTGCGGAGGAGGGTTTGCAGTTCGGTGAGCTCAGGGTCACGTCGCTGCTATTTGCAGATGATGTGGTCCTGATGGCATCATCTGCCTGCGACCTCCAGCACGCTCTGGATAGGTTAGCAACTGAGTGTGAAGCGGCTGGGATGAGAATCAGCACTTCGAAGTCTGAGGCCATGGTTCTCAGCAGGAAACCGGTGGTCTGTCCACTCCGAGTAGGAAATAAGTCCTTACCCCAAGTGAAGGAGTTTAAGTATCTGGGGGTCTTGTTCACGAGTGAGGGAACCATGGAGAGGGAGTTTGGCCGGAGAATCGGAGCAGCTGGTGCGGTTCTGCAGTCGCTCTACCGCACTGTTGTGACGAAAAGAGAGCTGAGCCAAAAGGCAAAGCTCTCGATCTACCGGTCTATCTACGTCCCCACCCTCACCTATGGTCATGAAGGATGGGTCATGACCGAAAGAACGAGATCACAGATACAAGCGGCCAAAATGAGTTTCCTCCGGAGGGTGGCTGGGGTCTCCCTGAGAGATCGGGTGAGAAGTTGAATCATCCGGTAGAGACTCGGAGTAGAGCTGCTGCTCCTTTGCGTCGAAAGGAGCCAGTTGAGGTGGTTCGGGCATCTAGTGAGGATGCCTCCTGGGCGCCTCCCTAGGGAGGTGTTCAAGGCATGTGCGTCTGGGAAGAGGCCGCGGGGTAGACCCAGGACTAGGTGGCGGGACTACATCTCCGCACTGGCCTGTGAGCGGCTAAAGATTCCCCAGGCAGAGCTGGTTGATGCTGCTAGGGAAAGGGATGTCTGGGGCCCCCTGCTGGAGCTGCTGCCTCCGTGACCCGACCCCGGATAAGCGGATGAAGATGGATGGATGGATGGATGGACCAGAGCTGTTTACTTCCTGTTTGCACTATGAGGAGAAGATGGCAGCATCAAACCGCCGAAAGTAAAGGTTAGTAAAGTATGTTAACATAAAGATAGAACAATACTTTTTGGTACACATCATGTTTAAGGTGTCTAGTATTGATATATGCATTTGCATTTACTCAACTTTGTTCAGTCAGAACTAATAAACATGTCAACGGCAACAATGAAGTCTCCGGCGTACTTCAGGCGAGGCACGGATGTCAACGCCGGGCTAATCGGCAGAGGCTAATCAGTCACACCCCGTATGACGCAACCCACCAGCTGACTGTCAGCTGTCATAGCATTGGTTCAGCTCGCTAGAGTGCATGTATTTAAGCTGTCAAAACACGTCATTGTTCGCTCTTGCCATTACTACTGATCGCTCGTATCTGCGCCCTCGCCCCACCTCCTCCCCTGCTCCGCCTGCGTTCTGTCGATCTGTTGTCGTCGTTGCTCTTTGTTCCGGGGGTATTGCTGCTTTCTTCTGGTATTCCACTATGCGTCGGCTAGTGGAAGCCGGGGAATTACACTAGCTTAGTCTATGTGGCGCTCCGTGGTGATCGTGGGCCGAAACATCTCCGAAGGGCCATCCAGCGGCCCCTCCGGTCACCATGGAGGCAGAGACACTAGGCTGTATCTCCTTCGGACTCCACGAAGCGCTGGCCCGTGGAGGCCAGGGACTATAATGTACAGCAGTCCTCCTGTGGCGCTCTTTGACGGTCTTAGTGGGCTGAGTTACCTCCGAGCGACTTCCCGATCGCGGCCAACTCTGATCGTCATAGAGGCAGGGGGCTAGATGCCGTTCCCTCTTCCGGCCCGGCACTCTGGGCCAAGCAGCCCAGAGGGGGGGAAACATCTAGATTGCCGCTTTCCACATGCGTGGAAGGCAGAGGGCCCCCCGAACAGATCACACCGCCAAAATTAATATGCGTAAAAAATTAATATGCTGTATATATTATTGCATGCTAATAAATGGGTCAATTTTGACTAAAGTGATCTCGATTGAAATAGTGACGGGTGGGATAACACATTGGATCTAGCTATACACATACTTATACACATAACTAGTTATTGTTCTACCTAACTTTCTACTGTGTTTCCTTTTAGTTTAATGTCCAAACGCTGCTTTGGCAATATGTACAATGTTGCGTCATGCCAATAAAGCCAATTGAATTGAATTGAATTGAGAGAAAGAGAGAGATAGAGTGAGCGAGAAAAAGAGAGAGTACAAGAGAGGGGAGGAGAGAGAAAGAGAGAGAGAGAGGTAGAGAGAGGCACTCTCTGAGTGTGCTTACGGAGCTGGGCTCATTGCTGCAGAGGTGGATCGTGAGGAGGAACGAGGGAGCGAGGGAGCGAGGGAAGGGGGGAGGGAGGGAGCGAGGGAAGGAGGGAGGGAGGAACAGAGGAAACAAGAGACTCCTTTATCGCCTGCTGCTGCTGCTGCTGCTGCATTGATGGAGATTATAGAAGGAGTGTACATCCTAAATACCTGTAGGATCAGACAGGTGTGTGTGTGTGTGTGTGTGTGTGTGTGTGTGTGTGTGTGTGTGTGTGTGTGTGTGCGCGCGCGCGTGCGTGTGCCTGTGTGCCCCGCTGTGAGAGTGAGATGATGGAGTGAGAGTGGAAGGGTAATGGACCTTGAGTCTGAAGTTCTAAGTAAAGGAAAGTACTGGTTCACGTCCTCCCATCAGCACTGAGCTCAGGTAATGAGGTGGACTGAGACAGAGAGAGAGGAGAGAGAAAGAGGGAGGGAGAGAGAGAGAGAAAGAGGGAGAGAGAGAGAGGAGAGAGAGAGTGAGAGAGAGAGAAGGAGAAGAGGAAGAGAGAGAGAGAGAGAGAGAGGAGGAGATAGAGAGGGAGAGAGAGAAGGAGAGAGAGAGAGGGGGAGAGAGAGAGAATGAGAGAGAGAGGGAGAGAGAGAAGGGGGAGGGATGAAGAGACCTCTCTGTAACCCTGATGTGCACAAATTAGCAGAGGCAAGCCCAGCTCGCTGAGAGCAGTGTGTTGTGGGTCAACGGTGAGAGAGTGTGTGTGTGTGTGTGTGTGTGTGTGTGTGTGTGTGTGTGGGGGGGGGGGGGGGTATTGACGTGAGTAAACAAAGGCTAATGCTCTAATGGTTGTTCCTCTAGTTACCCATCACTTTGCATCTGGAAGAAACACTGTCAAGGTGTGTGTGTATGTGTGTGTGTGTGTGTGTCATGTTAGTGCATTGTGTTTATGTGTATGAGTGTGTGTGTGTGTATGTGTGGTTGTGCATGCATCCGTGCGTGTGTGTGTGTGTGTGTGTGTGTGTGTGTGTGTGGATAATGCTCTAACAGCAATCGCATGTGTTTTCCCATCATGACTGCTGACAAGGTAGCCATTAGAGAACTAGGGAGTGAGGTTAATTTGCTTTGGCTGGCTTGGATGGAGGGAGGGAGGGAGGGAGGGAGGGAGGGAGGGAGGGAGGGAGGGAGGGAGGGAGGGAGGGAGGAGGATTTGTGGAAATGTTTGTGAGCATTGACAAATGTCCAGTCAGCGAGACAGAGGGAGAGTGAAAGAGAAAGAGGGAGTGAGCCATACTAGCTGCTGTTTACCTAAGGTCCAGTGAAAACATGAGACAAGGGAACTGACCATCATTTTCTCTTTCCTTCTTTTATGTAAATAATACCTTTTTATTGTTTTAATTTCCCTGCCCTTAAAGGCCTTACTGCAGTATACTTATTTAACTATTTCAATCTTTATGTTGTATCCTGTTCTCGATTATCACCATTTTGCTTTGGCAACAGATACCATTGTATTTAATGCTAATAAAGCTCATTTGAATTGAGCGAGTATATGCGTGAATGTGTGTGTGTCAGTATGTGTGTGTGTGTCAGTATGTGTGTGTGTGTCAGTATGTGTGTGTGTGTCAGTATGTGTGTGTGTGACCTTGATGGCAGTCCTGTAGATACAGAAGAGACCCTGGAGAAAAGCTCTGTGACTAACAGCATATTACCTGTAAGTGTCTCTCTATTGTCAAACATATTCACAGACACACATACAGACTACATAATATCCACAATCACCATTGTGTCTGGAAGAGCAGTCTTGACAGGGAGAGAGAGGGGGGGGGGCTGGGGGAGAAATAATCTGCTATTCTTAGGGACAGTGAAAGGCGGTCTATGGTAGGGAGGTGCCGAGATGTCATTATCTGTATCTGTATCTGTTCAATCAACATAATTATCTGTATTCATATCTGTATTCGGATAGAACCCGGAAGTGGGCGTGGTTTATACCAGAAGTTGTGTTAAATCATATTTTCTAATAACTTAATATTCATTGGCAATGCAATTTTTGGGCATTCAAAGCATGACATTGATTTATTATTGGCATACCATTAGTTCTGAAATATATTTCCACGTTCAAGTCTGCAAGTTTTCAATGGAGTGCAACGAGTTGACAATTCTGTCTGATATCAGGATGATTCAACTGTGGTGTGATGGAAAACAACTGTCAAATACAACAGTAGGTGGCGCTGTGCTACAATTTCAGATACCAGCTGTCACATGACTAGCAACGTTCGCTCTCAGAGTCAAGACAACATGAAGCGAGGACATGAATGAAGTGTGCTGTTAATGTGCCACGCTGTTTTAAAACTTAGCAGCTGTACTACGACAATGCAGGCAGCAGTACCACATATGTAGTAAACATCCACAAGCCACACGAGTGTAGCCTTTTTTTTTAAAGTTATTTAGTTGACAAAAACATTACATTATGGCTTAAGCCATGTTTATTCCCCATAACGTTACTGCAATGGATATAAAGTCGGCCAATGTAATGCGTTAAATCCATACCTACCCAAAATGTAATGACCAGCTAACATTTGCTGAATTAAGAAACTTGCTGCTTGACCTTCCAACTTTATCTGACAACAGGTGAGTGAAAATGTGCCCTCTCTAAGCACCTTGCTGTAGGCACTGCTAGTGGTCTCCTCAGATTAGCGCGGTGTCTACTGTGATTCACTCATCAACATCAACAATAGGCTAATGCGGATGATGCGCATGTTTTTTTTCTCCTCCGAATAATAACGAGTAAATTTGGATAGAACAAATATCTGTTTCCAAGGCATTATCTGTGCCTTTACGAATAACGTATCTATCTGTATTCGGGCACACCCCTAGTCCATGTTGAAATATATATGTGTGTGTGTGTGTGTGCGTGCGTGTGTGTGCTTTTTCTGTATGTATGTATGTATGTATGTATGTATGTATGTATGTATGTATGTATGTATGTATGTATGTATGTATGTATGTATGTATTAAGAGTGTGCCCAAATACGAAACGTTGTTCGGAAAGGCACAGATAATGCCTTGGAAACACACACCCCTTTTTCTGTGTATGTGACTGTGTCCGAATGTCCATACTACATAGTATATACTGCAATTCACATACTACATACTACATAGTACGTACTACTCCATGAAAACACGTTTATTATGCGAGATAAATATAGTATACTACCCGATGCCATCCAGTGAAAGTGAAAGGTTCCGGCTCGCATGGGTTCATGTTAAACTTACAACAATATTGAGCTAGCCAGGCCGTTGGATTGTTATACTTAAATTATGCTAGCCAGCTAGTTCCCAAGCTTGTTTGATAACGTTATTTGTCTGTTAGTCTGTCAGGCTACTGCCAGTTGCTGTCATGAATGACCCAGATTATAGACGGCCCCAGCTTTTAACTTCAGATGGACGTTTTTGTGTTTGTTTTTTGCCAACTGTTAACATACCAATATAATAACAATAACAATATAACATTATGACTAGCTAGAGATATTGCCTCCTGTATCATTTTACAACCTCTATTTGTTCAACCTTGCAACTGCTAGCAAGCTGGTACAGTAGCTATCTTAGTTTACACTATCTTTGCTAGCTTTCAGGGAATTAGCTGTTGGATTGTGTTCAGACATAACTGGCCAGTTGCTGGTTAGCTATGAGAAGCAGGATCCCAGCCGACTGTTGTATCCGGAGGGTTATCAACTGGGCTGGGACTCCACCTCTCATCGCCAACCAGCAACTGGGCCAATTGAGGCAGTTAGCTTGATCGTAAATTACTCAAACTGAACAAATATGACACAGATAAGCAAAGCTGCCTATAGTTAGCTTGATACTACATTTTGGGGGTAAATTTGGGAATATGTAGTACCTACAGTACTATATATTATGCCAGATGTAGTAGGGACACTTTTTATGTAGTATCCTACATCTGCTGTACTATATACAGTAATACATACTACATACTTAGTATGGACATTCAGACATGGCCTGAGTGTGGCTGTATTTCAAACTGAAGGGCTCATCCCTACGCCCTACACCCTACGGAGTGTCTTCCCTTCGTAGTGAACACTGTGAAGGGCATGGGGAACAGGGTGAGCAAAATAACGCTGGTTTGGAATGCCCTTCAACATCACTTTCAGGCCGCATGTGTCAACAGCCTGTCACAAGCTATGGCTAACCATAACCATTGTTAATGAATGAATCCCATCTTAACTAAAGCTAAGCTTTCGGAGTGGAAAAGTGATGTGTCCTGAGCTGAGCTCAGGCTATTGTAAGCCCAAAATGGCAGGGTCATCGGATAATTTCACAAAGTAACTGTGTATCACCTGTTCAAGCAGCTACCGACCGATCGGCTAATCATTGCTAGTTTTGCATCCAATGTCCCATTCATATCTCAGCCAAAGACAACTATGCTTGAACTCTCCCACTTTTATTTTGCCAGCTTGTGCTTATCATTATTATGTTTGGGGGAGGTGAGAAGCTGTGCAGTAGAGGGATTCTTTATTGGGAATTAGCTGCTGGATTGTATTCAGACGAAACAAAGGCTAGTACTGTCAAGGATCACACCCTCCCCTCCCACGATGGAGGGTTATCAGCCGGGCTGGGGTTCCATCTCTCATTGCTAAAGCTGAGGATACACTACACGATATTCACAATCCTGCCGAGTCTCTCCTAGTCAGCAGCAGTCTGCACTAGTTGGGGGTAGTCGGAGTGGCAATTTGGCACAGAAATCTGTAAGTGTATGAGGGGTACAGATTTAAATTGAGAGCAGACTTCTCCCGATCCGAGTCGTTAAATTTGCGATACCCAGTTTTTCAGTTGTCATACAAAAATCATCAGAAGCCAGTGGTCTAGTGTAGTTATACTCCCAGTCACTTCATCATCTGTTAAGATTGTGAAAGTCTTCTAGTGTATCTGAGGCTTAACCAAGCTAGCTAGTTAGCTGGGTACATCGTAAATTCGGCAAACGGAATAATTACCACCCACATAACATAAAACTGCTGATAGCTAGTTCAATCATGATGTAAATAAGATATCTAGTAAAAAAAAAAAATCCACGACATATTTAACTACAATGTTTGTAAACCTTTAAGCTAGGTTGCCAAATTACTGTCGCCTCAACGTCCACCATAGTTGTTGATAAATTATTGACCAGACATGTCGCAAAGAGTTTTGGGAGCAAAAGAAGCAAAAGTGACCATTGCTTGTTCACTTTGAAAACAGCCATTACGAAGGGCCCTTAGAAGGGAGCACTTGTGCACCCTTCGGAATGGAACGCCCGTCAATATGGCGGGTAGAGCCTTACCGTTTGGTATACAGCTTGTGTGTCTCTCTCCATCTCAGTAAATCAGGATCTCAGTCTCCAGCGGGAGCTGTCTGAATATCCCAAGCACAGAGATAAACACAGTATCATTCCCGGCGGTCCAGATGCTTCTCCAAGCCTCCATGGTGTATGTGAACCTCATTCTTTGTTGTTCAGACAGTGTGTTTCCCACAAAGGCCTCCCGTGTCTCCCCCTGGCTCTGGCAGTGTATAAAGTAATTGCATCCCTGAAACCCCCTTTGATGTTTGTTGCTTCTTCCTTCCCTTTCAATGTGAGACAGCAACCAAAAAATAAAAGCAAGTCTTTGTATTGCTTTCATTTGGGGTGCTTTTCTCCTCCTGAATCCAATAATGACTGGAAGAGGGGGGCGGGGTGGGGGGGCTTGTGTCCCGTGGCCTTCAAGTAGTGTGTGTGTGTGTGTGTGTGTGTGTGTGTGTGTGTGTGTGTGTGTGTGTGTGTGTGTGTTTGTTATTTGCTATTTGAATATAGTATGAGTGTATGTATCTAGTCTTCAAAGAAAGTGTTTCAAACGAGGTGTTTGATGTTTGGCAGGGGGAGAAAGGAGTCCTCTGAATTCTAAAACACACATATACACACACAAGCTCAGTATTTATGTATGTGTGCGTGCGTGTGTGCGTGCGTGTGTGTGTGGACTATAGAGTGAAGACTAGTGACTTACGGATAACAGCCATAACATTCCCTAATGAGGGCTGTTGTGGCAGCAGAGCTGTCCTATTCCGTTATGTAAACAGCCAAGCCTTCAACTACCCCTAGGGGACAGACAGAGAGACAGACAGAAATACAGAGAGAGCGAGAGAGATGGGGGATAGAGAGGTGGTGAAACAGGGGGAAGGAAGAGTGGAAGAGTGTGTGATGAGCGAGAGAGAGGACCAGGTAATGCTAAGAGCAGGGGAGTTGGAAGAGCGATAACGAGAGCCTTCTCACCCAGCGCTGCTTGATTGACAGCGTGAACTTCAGCTGAACTCTGAAGGCTCCCTCAGTGCTCTTGAAACTTCCACCTGACGAAACCTCTCCCAAAAAGTTTCACGTACACAGCCGCTTCACATGCACACGCCACGCTTTTTGCATTGGTAATCTGAACTCGCCCGTTTCTGAGTGCTCTGAATCATCCAAAGTGTCATCCAAAGAAAGCGAAAAGCGCGAGCAGGAAGCGAAAACCCCCATGGGACCTTAAATCTGAAAACCCCCATGGGACCTTCAACCTGAAAACCCCCATGGGACCTTAAATCTGAAAACCCCCATGGGACCTTCAATCTGAAAACCCCCATGGGACCTTAAATCTGAAAACCCCCATGGGACCTTAAATCTGAAAACCCCCATGGGACCTTAAATCTGAAAACCCCCATGGGACCTTAAATCTGAAAACCCCCATGGGACCTTAAATCTGAAAACCCCCATGGGACCTTAAATCTGAAAAAAATAAACGATAGTGAATGGCGATCAATAATTTATTGATCCTGTTTGAATTGTGGCATGACCATCACATATGATGTTTGTCAATTTAAAACCTTATTTTACTCATCTGTTAACTCGCAAGTTAGCAATTAGCTAGCTGACATTACACTCGTTTAACACTCACCAAAACCTTGTAAAGCCAATCTCGCATGCCAGCTCTTACAGAACTGATAAAAGGGGTCCACGTTTGCAAAATGATCTTTTTCATTGTTTTTGAATATACATTTGAGTATCTGATGGGCATACTAACCCACAACGTATGAAGTGAAACAACCCAGTCATTTTATTGTGGTCAGCCGAAATTAAAAGATTAGAATAAAAGTCAGTCCCAGCAAGCCATTCAAATCTCCCTTGTGAAATTACGTCACATCCGGGGACTCATTATAATAATCCCGCCCCCATTTGAATACCTCCAATCACCTGCATTTGTTTATCTGGCTGTAAAGGCTGACATTATTTGCAGGTCCCGCTAGCAGGCATAATGTCTTTGCATGTAAAATAATCTGTTCTTGAATATACTAAGCAGCACAGATCGCTACATCGTCTCCCAAGCTCAAAGGACAGAAGAGGTGAGTGGATATATTTTATTTTTATGTTCCCGCTGAAATTGGCAAAACACTGGCAGTGTGTGCTAGCCATTTTTTGCATGATTGTTTTTCTAACCTGGGTCAGTAAAATGCAGGATTTTAAGATAAACTCTTTCTTAATGATCAATAAATACCAACTGTCCATGGAAAACATGCAGAAACTGTAGGTAATTATGCTGTATGTTTCTTTGCATATAGTACTAACGCTAGCTAGCTAACACCAACAACCCGGATGCTCGTCTCATCATACATGTTAGAGTAACATTAGTGGAGTTTTATTGGTAGACTTCTAGTTGATCTAGCCGTCATTAAAAATGATCAAATGTTAAGAAGTGGTCATCAGTGGATTCCCCTCGGCCTACAAAATCTATCTTTCATTGTTTGTAGTCAAATTGTGGCACATAGCCTGATGGTGTCTAGCTAGCGGATGTAGCTAGAGGTAACAGCGTGCAACCATGGAGATAATAACATGGGCACTATCATGTTTAATCAGGGAGAGAGGGCAATGAAATTTGTCACAGTGGCATCGAGTGTGGATGGTCAAGGCTAGCCAGCTATATTTTAGGTAGCATAGCGCCATCAACGGCCCTTGTTCTCTAGCCTGCCGACTCTTAGCTAAGCTCATTTGCATATGACAATCAATCAATCAATCAATCAAAGCATAATTTGTGTAGCACATTTTATAAACACAGGCAACACAATGCGCTTTACAGAGAACAAGGGAGGTGGGCATACGTCCCACCCCTACATATTCCAGAGGGAAGCAAAAAAACAGTAATCACCCGGGGGCCAGAAAAGTGAGCTGTAAAAATTCTTCCCTGACCCCTCTCAACGAGGCGATCGAGCAAAGCGCTTAATCCGCTCAATCTGATCTCGTGGTGAACAGAGGGGTATAGTGGCATGCTAGAAAGCTTATTTTGAGTGGTAATTTCAGCAAAAATACTCAGACATTTTTTTGCTCAAAATTAGCAATTATTATTTTTTAACTTCTGGAATAACTGATTTACAGTATTATGACAAACTGTGACTTTCTTGACTTGCAAATGTATGTTTTAAATTGACAAACATATGTGTATGGTCATGGCACAATTCAAACGGGATCAATAAATGATTTGTCTCAAGCTGTTCACTATCGACAGTTACATATTGTAACTCTAGTTCTATGAGTGGAGCGTAGCCCCACAGGGCGAGCTCCTATTGGTTAGTGAAACCAAGCCAGCTACTATTGACTGAAGAAAAAAAAACATACACTCACCTGTGTCCAACCAGGTCCGGTGCACCACTGTATAAGCGGGCTTCACTTGCACAACTGCTCCTAACTGCAGACTGTGGCTTCAGCAAAGTCTGTGCCCTGTGGGGCTTCGCTCCACTCATGGTACTAGAGTTACAATACGTAACCGTCATTCTATTTCGTGGAGCTCCGCCCCAGAGGGCTAGCTCGTTTTGGCATTAGCGGAGTTACACGACCGCCCTGGAACCTCATGTCTAACGCTGACTCCCGCTGGCAGCTGTGCGCAGACGACGCCACAGAGACAGAGGACATGGATAAAAGATAATAACGGACAAAAGGAGACGGTGACTACCAAGTCGCCGCCGCAGAAAGTGTCTTTTTAGTGCAGACTTGAAACTGTCCAGTGTCGGCGCCTGGCGAATCTCCATGGGGAGAGAATTCCACAGGGTAGGGGCTGCTGCACTAAAGACTCTGTCCCCGAAGGTTCACCTGCTGGTGTGAGGGACGGTGAGGAGACCCAAATCAGCGGGCCGCAGATTCCGTGAGGGAGTGTAATGATGGAGGAGGTCAGAAAGGTATTGTGGGGCGAGGTCGTGGTGAGCTTTATAGGCGAGGAGGAGTAGTTTATAGATGATGCAGAATTTGACCGGAAGCCAGTGTACTGTAGCTTCGTAGTTCCAGCTTCCTGAATCCCCTCTGCGGATTGATCTACACATCTACAACGGTCGCTTCAATACAAGTCAATGGATTTCATAAAATAATCAATAAAACCCTACAGGATTCATACTTTGCGGCGAATTTGATGTCAGAACACCAACTGACACCAATTACCCCCTCGGTGAGCTTCTTGTCTTTGAAATCGAGAGTTTAACATGTTTTTGAAAGATTTTTCAAGGTGCCCACCCACATCCATTGTATGACCAAAACGGTGGTAGAGCAATTATCAACTTTCTCGAAAATGCTAGTTTTGTCAACGTTTTGATCTGAACCATTGTATATGATCATACTGTAAGTAACCTTAAAACAGGGCTAAACATGCATTTTCTCTTTACTACTCCTTTAACTGCAAACCTCAAGTCGGTGAGATTCCTCACCACTTTACTGTTGTGCGTCAAAGCCAGACAAGGCGAAGGAGCCTGAACCAGCAAGTCATCCAGGTACGCAAGGATCCTGGCACCCTGCCGGCACAGTGGTGTCACCGCCGCCTCCACACAAATGGAGAAGGACCTGGGGGCAAGCGCATATCCAACGCCACACCCTGGAAGGCAAAGGGCAGATAAATCCAATGCAAAGGACGAGTTCTTGGCACATGGAAGTACGCTTTTTTCAGTGTAGAAATCACCAGGAAGAAACGCTTCCAGCATCGGATGCACCTTAAGGATGTGAAACTTCAAATTTGCTACCGCCTGGTTGATAAAGCGGAGGTCCAAAATTGGCCTCACATCTCCCATCTTCTTCGGAACGAGGAAGTAGCGGGAATAAAACCCCTCGTTCGGCCGCGTCCGCATTACACACAACCCGCCATCGATTTCCTCATTCAGACAAAACGGTGGTGTCTCGCAACACAGGGAACTGCCTTCTCATTTGTATAATTTGCTGAGGCTGTGGCTTCATCCAGACTCAGCGATGCATGACGCAGAGTAACTAGGTGTAAGCTAGGTGACTCGTCCATTTTGTGAGAGAGAGTGTGAACGGCGCCATATACAACAGGCCTACTGTTTGTCAGCTTCACAAGCACCTAAGGAGTGGAGCCTCACCCACTCATGAAAATAGGTAGATGAGGCTGCCGTCAATCCTTCCCTCTCACACTGTCGGCCCCCCGGTGACAAACGGGAACATTTCAACTGCCGCAGAAGCAGAAAAACGTGCTGCCGTCCGAACTGAGGGTCCAACAACCCGGAAGTACACTCAGTACTCATCAAGCATGAAGCCGCTCTACCTGTCGAGGACACAGGGAGAGGCTCCACCACTAGACTCGGGTTAGCGACTGCCGTCGGGAGGGCTAGCACACCGCTAGATCCCACCAGCGGTCGCCCAAGGGATTGTGACACATTCAACTCTCTTAACCAACCTCAGAAGTGAGACCGGCAGGTGTCACGTCTGCTAAGATAGCAGGAGAAGACACCGAGCCTCGAACTTGAGGGCATGTTAGTACATCACTGGCGAGACCTGCGGTCATCACGTCTGCTGGTACAGCAGGGGAAGAACCGGACACATCAAAGTTTTCCGATGGGACCGGAGCCCTGGCCTCACTAGCATTCCCTCCCTTTCTCTTCGAGCAAAGGAGCTACAACATGACGTATGCTAGCGAAGTGAAGCACAGCATGAGATGCAGACTTTACACTCCCACCAATAGACACAGGACAACCAAAATAACATTTCTGTATGATTTTATTGTCACCTAACCTGGAAAAATGTTCACCGCCGCTCTTATAAGAGCATGGTGGGAAAGGCAAAACACAGTCACGCATCTCCACCCACTGTCAGTAGGTGCGTCTTTTCTTACCCCATGCCGGAGGGAGGGCAGCCGGTGTGCTTGAGGAAGCCGAGCTGGGCCGGGCCCTCTGAGCTGGCTGGGTAGGGGGAGGCGGTGGTGGGAATGCCGTGCTCGCAGTCTCAAAGGCCGGCGTGGGAGACGGGGCGAGATACCGCAGCGGGGCGAGATACCGCAGCAAGGCGAGATACCGCAGCAGGTCTCTTCTCACCTTGACGACTGAGATCGTTCAAAATGTCCAATAAGCGACGCCGCGGCTACACCCCGCTCATCACCTGCCCTTTCCCACCCACTGCCCCTCCCCTTGTTCCTCCCACCCCCCCCCCCCCCCCCCCCCACCTGCCCTTGTCCTCCCTGTGTGATTGTGTCATTACCAATGGCTTTCCACAGAGCACTGCCAAAAGCACAGGTGTGAAACCAACATCTGTCTATACCAATTACATCATTCACACTAGATGGATGACCTGGGTTAGAGAGAGAGAGAGAGGCGGAGGGAGAGACAGAGAGAGAGAGAGGGGGAGAGAGAGGGGAAAACAGAGGGAGAAAGAGTGAAATAGAGAGGGGGAGAGAGAGAAAGGGGAGAGAGATGGAGAGAGAGTAAAGGAGAGATGGAGAGAGGGAGAGAGAAGTAGAGGGGGAGAGAGAGAAAGGAAAGAGAGATGGAGAGAGAGAGAGAGACGGAGAGAGAAGGAGAGATGGCGAGAGGGAAAGAGGGAGAGAGAAGAAGAGAGGGAGAGGGGATGAGGAATAGCTACATCGTTGTGAATCACGAGGAAAGGTGACATCACGTTGCCTAAAGACGGATGAGCAGAACAGGGGCATGTCTCACTTACAGTAAGACACTTCCTGCTGTGACACAAGTCCTCCTTGATGACTTCCTGTCATTAATATCATTACTGGCTGTGCAGTGCAGGTGACAAACGTGCGTCTGCTCCACTCCACCACCCTGTCCTTCACCAGGCCGCCGCCAAGGATCCCTGTGTGTGTGTGTGTGTGTGTGTATGTGTGTGAGTGAGAGAATGCATGTGTGTGTGTTTCTGTGTGTGGAAGAGTGTGTGTGTGTGTGTGTGTGTGTGTGTGTGTGTGTGTGTGTGTATGTGTATGTGTGTGAGTGAGAGAGAATGCATGTGTGTGTGTTTATGTGTGTGGAAGAGTGTGTGTGTGTGTGTGTGTGTGTGTGTGTGTGTGTGTGTGTGTGTAATATTGGAGACTGTGTATGTGGGTAGGGGGGGTGAATTATTCATTTCATAATGTGCTTATCCCTTTGTGCAATCAGAGCGTGACAATGTGTGTGTGTGTGTGTGCATGCCTTTGTGCGGTGTGTGTGTGTGACTAGCTATTGTGTACCAACAGCGCCGCTGCATCCTGTCCTGATGGAGTTGATCAAACCTGGACAGATTTAATCTACCCCAAATATTAGAGTCACACTCACCATGCCTCCCCTGAGACTCAATAAACACGACCTATTGTGTTTCTGAGGAGACAACGAAAAACAAACCATGCTTCACATGATTTATATATATATATACAAAGATAGTGGGCCACCTACACATTACACCTACAGGAGCTTTTATGACATCCCATTCTAAATTCATATGCATGAATATGGAGTGTGTCTGTGGGAATTTTTGCCCATTCATCAAGAAGAGCATTTGTGAGTTCAGACACTGATGTTGAACGAGAGGGCCTAACTCGCAATCTCCATTCTAGTTCATCCCAAAGGTGTTCGGTGGGGTTGAGGTCAGGGCTCGGTGAGGGCCAGTCAAGTTCTTCCACACCAACCTCACCCAACCATGCCTTTATGGATCTTGCTTTGTGCACTGGGGCACAGTCATGCTGGAACAGAAAGGGCCTTCCCCAAACTGTTCCCACAAAGTTGGAAGCATCAAATTGTCCAAAATGTCTTGGTAAGCTGAAGCATTAACATTTCCCTTCACTGGAACTAAGGGGCCTTGGCCAACCCCAGAAAAACCCCAGAGCATTATCCCTCCTCCACCAAACATTACAGTTGGCACAATGCAGTCAGGCAGGTAACGTTCTCCTGGCATTGGCCAAACACAGACCCGTCCATCAGACTGCCAGATAGAGAAGCGTGATTCTTCCCTCCACAGATTACATCACTCCATCTGACGCTTGGCATTGCGCTTGTTGATGTAAGGCTTGCATGCAGCTGTTCCGCCATGGGAACATAAGCTCCCGTCACACAGTCTTTGTGCTGATGTTAAAGCCAGGTGAGGTTTAGAACTCTGCAGTTATTGAGTCAACAGAGCTTTGCTGATTTTTACACACTATGCGCCTCAGCACTCGGCGACGCCGCTCTGTAACTTCACATAATATCACTTACAGTTGATCGTGGAATATCTAGGAGGGAAGAAATTTCACAAACTGACTTGTTGCAACGGTGGCGTCTTATTACAGTTACTATTACAATTCAGTGAGCTCTTTAGAAAGACCCATTCTTTCACACAATGTCTGTAGAGGCAGAGTGCATGCTAGGCGGGTGTTCATATATATATATATGAAGAGTGAGTTGAAGTGAAAACATGGTTACCTAGAGACCATGAGGCTGAAGTTTGTCTGTTTTCTTTTTGAACTGCCTCCCAGACATTCTGATTTGCAAACCAGTTTGCTGATTAAGGCTATTCAGTCCCGTAGACACGCAAGAGTGTCTCGACACGGTTTTAATGGATGCTGCAAATCTTAATTTTCATTTTTTCCATTTGCATATTAAAACCCTCACCTTCGCATTTGAATAGGCTATCACTGCTTTTCATATTCTAAAATGTAACTGCGTCACAGTTGAGAGAAAGCAAGAGTCAATGCTAATACGACTGGTTTGTGGCCATGGGCACCTACGGAGGATGAACCTACTCCTACTGTGAGGAGTAATAGGCAGCAAGGATGGCTGTTTCAGCACTGGCAGTGGAGCACCCTCGAGGATTCGAGTGGCATTGAGGCCGGGTACTGTGCAAGATACAGGTACCATGTACAATGAAATGCTCAAGGGTGGTGCTCAAGGCTGATGCTTAATAGCAGGCTAGCTTCATGCCCATGCAAGCAGGCTAGTTAGCAGGCTAGCTTAATATCCATGTTAACAGGCTGGCTAGCAGGCTAGCTTCATATCCATGTTAAGAGGCTGGCTAGCAGGCTAGCTTCATATCCATGTTAACAGGCTGGCTAGCAGGCTAGCTTCATATCCATGTTAAGAGGCTGGCTAGCAGGCTAGCTTCATATCCATGTTAACAGGCTGGCTAGCAGGCTAGCTTCATATCCATGTTAAGAGGCTGGCTAGCAGGCTAGCTTCATATCCATGTTAACAGGCTGGCTAGCAGGCTAGCTTCATATCCATGTTAAGAGGCTGGCTAGCAGGCTAGCTTCATATCCATGTTAACAGGCTGGCTAGCAGGCTAGCTTCATATCCATGTTAACAGGCTGGCTAGCAGGCTAGCTTCATGTCCATGTTAACAGGCTGGCTAGCAGGCTAGCTTCATATCCATGTTAACAGGCTGGCTAGCAGGCTAGCTTCATATCCATGTTAAGAGGCTGGCTAGCAGGCTAGCTTCATATCCATGTTAACAGGCTGGCTAGCAGGCTAGCTTCATGTCCATGTTAACAGGCTGGCTAGCAGGCTAGCTTCATGTCCCTGCTCCCTGCTGTGGGCCTATGGGGTTACTCTGTCTCCATTCTATCCTGTAAGAACTGGACACTTCTTAGCAACAATGAGACAGCAGCCAGTTCCATGAAAGCCCGTTGACGTATATGATCTCTTCAGTTCAGTGGTGTCACCTGTGTATCCCAGGCCCAGTGTAATGAGAACAGGAAATGGAGAGATGAGCTAGTCTTCCTCTCTCTACCTGATGACTATGAGGCTGGCCATGAGTAAACAATCATGATCCAGATGATGTTTACTGCAGGGAGAGAGAGAGAGAGAGAGAGAGAGAGAGAGAGAGGGGGGGCGGGAGGGATAGAGAGACAGATGGTGAGAAGGATAGAGATACTTGTGTATGGAACTCACACAGGCCAAACTTAATGGAAGTTGTAATTACCATTTAAATGGGATTTCTTTTTGGGGGAGGACGGGTTGGGAGGCATTGCAGCAAAAGATAAATGACACTGTAAACAATGTCAAAACGGTTTAATGACACATACGAGATCAAAACTGACAGCGGCTGCTTTCTTGGTGTTTGGGTGATATTAAGAGTAGACTTCAATAAGTCATGAGACCAGCCGGAGGAGACTGATTGACTATTCACACTTGTTTTGTCTCTAACTGCGGGCTGTGCTTTTAATTGACTCAAATAAAAAACTCAATTACAGCACTCGCGCCTCCGGAGGGAGAGAGGGAGCAAGAGAAAGGAGGAGTGGAGGAGGGATGAGAGAGAGGAAGAGAGAGAGATGAGAGCGTTACTGGGTCAGGATGGCACCTCAGGGGAAGGAGGAGAGGCGCAACCTGTCTGAGCGTCACACAACAGAAAGAGGAGAGAGAAATGGGGAGAGAGATGGAGAGAGAGAAGGAAAAGATGGAGAGAGAGCGTGACAGATATTGTGTGTGTGTGTGTGTGTGAGAGAGAGAGAGAGAGAAATTGAAGTCAATAATGTATTTGCCATGTCAAAAACAAGTTGATAGGAATGTGTCTGGATTCTCTCATCAACAAACATCAAAACAACAAGCACACAATACTTATACAGTACAAGTAGTACAAACACATGCGGTAGAATGGTTGTATCATATGACAAATAAAGTGCAGCAGGTGCCAGGCGTGCCTGAGGTAGTTTAAGTGCAAGTTCAGACGCCTATAGCTTTGGGATAGGTACTCTGTATCTAATACTCCTGTAACTACTTCCTGATGGGAGCAGATTGATTAAAATGGTGAGCTGGATGAGAGGGATCAGATGATTTCTTTTTAACTTTCCTAACTATTCGTGTGAAGTAGACAGCGAGGAGACTACAGCCGATGCTCTGCGTATAACTGTTTCCAGCCAAGTCCTGTCCTGAGTGGTTGTGTTGCCGTACAAGACAAGGATGGAAAAAGTGAACGCACTCTCTATAGCTGATCTATAAAAATGAGTCATGGCTGCACGACTGACCTTGAACTTTTTCAGTTGCCGCAGGAAGTAGAGTCGCTGGTGGGCTTTGCTTATTTTGAGACTGGTGTTGAGATCCCATGAGAGGGATTCGTGGATGGTGGTCCCAAGGAAGGGGCAGGAAGAGACTCTCTCTACCTGTTGACCATTGATGGAGAGAGGCAGATAGTGGCTCGCATTCTTCCTGAAATCAACAACCAGCTCTTTAGAGATGTTGAGTATGAAGTTGTTGGCTTCTCACCACCTCACCAGCTCCTCCACTTGCCTGAGGTATTCTGATTCATTGTTGTTGGGAATAAGACCCACTACCGAGGTGTCATCAGCGAACTTCAATCAATCAATCAATCAAAGCTTTATTTATATAGCGTATTTCATACCCAGAGGCAACACAATGCGCTTTACAGAGAACAACTTATACAGCAATACTGACTCAGAATCTCAGTTGATGTACAGTTGTTAGTGTATAGAGTACAGTAAAGGGGCTAAGACCCCCGGGGGCGCCGGTGTTCAGAAGCCTAGGCAGTGGGACATTGGGGCGAATTCACAAACAATGGATTGCGTCCGGTAATGGCACCATGAACTGCGTGTTATTTGCGCCCGATATATGCTCCGTCTTAACGACCTATTCCCTAAAGATATTGCGCTAATGACATTCTAACGCAAACACGGACATTCTAACGGTCCATACGGTGTTGCAGCAGAGTGCAATTTGCTCCTGATATGGTAAAGTACTATAAATGCTGCCCATGCAACGGTATGCATGTCCCAGGACAATGGCAGAGAGAAAAAGAAAGATTGCTTTTTCCGATCACAAACTGGAATTCCTGACGGACGAGGTCCACAGGTATGCCTCGCAATTACAAGCAAAAACCAATCACACTCACAGTTTTAAAAAAAAACTTGGGATTTTATATCCAAGTCTGTGAGAGAGACCGATAGCTTGTTCGCCCGGACAACTGATGAAAAGACTTCAGAACTAAAGTGTGATTGAGGAGAGAGGTTGGATAGAGAGAGAGAGAGAGAGCTGAGTACTTTTTAAACTCTGTGTAAGGCGATTGTTGTCCACCCATCCTTTAAGGCTAATCAATATAGAGCAGCTAGCGCTCGCTCTGGCCTGCTGACGCATAGGATTCCGATGGAAGAGGCAGATGCCGCCAGGAGACTGCAGTGTGTGTGTGTGTGTGTGTGTGTGTGTGTGTGTGCGTGTGTGTGTGTGTGTTGCGGGGGAGGGGCGGGGCATGATCTGAGGCTGAGCAGTGATGAATGATGGAAGATCTGTAGCTCTGTCTTCCGAGGAGGGAGTCGACCGGCCTGTTGACGTGGTGGCAACCGCAGGGGCAAGGATCAAACAGAGTGGACCATCAAAGCACATGACTGTGATGGCCTGGCCTTGACAGTCCTTCACTTCCTCTGGCAGGATGTCTGTTCTGTTCGCTGACATCCAAGAACTTCCAGAAAAGGGGCGGCAAGAATTCCTCTGCCTGTATCGGTGTGTGTGTGTGTGTGTGTCTGTGTCTGTGTGTGTGTGTGTGTGTGTGCGTGTGTCTGTGTGTGTGTGTGTGTCTGTGTGTGTGTGTGTGTGTGTGTGTGTGTTGTGTTTTACCAATGATGTCCTTGCTTACATCCCCAAATACACCTGATGTTGTTTTTATTGACACCAGCCACAAGGAGGCGCTAATCTTAGAAGTAGACTGTGTCTTTGACCCGTTCATGGACCAGGCTTTCCAGGACAAGTATCTAAAATACCCACCACTGCTTGATAATAACCAGATTTGGGTACACGTGTATGTTTTGTATCCTCATATTCGGAAGTCTTGGCCTTACATGTATACAAATGCACCGTGAGTGGTCTGAGGATTGCTGGCTTGCCAGAGAGAAAAGCCAAGCAAATTGCAAAATTCTGCTCTGTACTCTGGCTGTTATTGGCAGCTTAGCCGTGTGGAGAAGAAGGTGCTATTTGTATCCTTAAGTGTTCAATGCTGCTTAGCCCTAATATATTTGATTCCCTGTTTATGTAATATAATTTGTGGAACCAAATAAAATATTCAAGTGTGTGTGTCTGTGTGTGTCTATGTGTGTGTGTCTATGTGTGTGTGTGTGTTTGTGTGTGTGTCTATGTGTGTGTGTGTGTACGTGTGTGTGTGCGTGTATGTATGAGAGGTGATTCGTGCCAGCGCAGCAAACACTCGGTGCCTTAACCGTGTCACCTACGCTTGAATTGCGTCTATAAGGATACTGATAAATACTGATAAAAACTGATATATACTGATAAATACTGATACATACTGATAAATACGCGTGTGCGCAGGCATGCTTTAGGTGAGTATAGCACATAATGAAGGTTGACTGGTTATTAGTGCCAGTGCCACTCTCTGCACACATCGTGTAACGTCTGCACGCTCGTGTTAAATCAGCGGACACTATGCACTATGCACGCTCGTGTTAAATCAGTGGACACTATGCACTATGCACGCTCGTGTTAAATCAGTGGACACTATGCACTATGCACGCTCGTGTTAAATCAGCGGACAAATGTCTGTCGCCCCGGTTTTCCACATTGACTAACAAATTGTCCCGATTTTAAAATAGTAATCCCATTATACTTGCTTTCAGCGCTTAAGGGGAGACACGGTAGGTGAAAACATCGTTTTTCAACGCCCTGGTCAAATTTGAGATTTTGTGCTAGTTTGCTTCCATAACATGTCTTCTTTCATACTAGTGGAAATAAAACATAAAAAATACGCATTTAGATGTTTATTTTACTTCATTTAGTCTGTTTGCGTCTGTAGATTCTTCCTAAAATCACCAAAAGTTAGCATCTTTTCGCAACGAACCAGAGCGCGGCCGTCTTTTGGATCCCCTGTTGTGATATATCGATAGATAGATCTCTCTCTCTAGCCTGATGTTATCGCAACCAAACCTGATAATTTCATTTGTATCAGCAACCAATCGTGGAAATACAAAGGCGGGTTTGATGCTAAACGTGAAATCTCATTGGCTGTTGTTGATTTCTGAGAACGTGATTGGTTCAGCGCGTCATGTGACACGTTTCCATTTCCTGATATCTAATCCAAACAATGCCGTCTGTAAAGCGTTCTAAACGTAATAAGTAACAATGACAACAGTGTTTGCCCGCAAGGTTGAACAGAAAACAAGAGAAACTAAATGGAAACGTTTACATTTATGAGATATAAAGTGCCTATTCGCGCTAGTTGTCATTAGCCGGTGCTAGCATGTCCAGTGAGCAGCAGGGAGATGGGGCTGGCGTTAGCATGTCCAGTGAGCAGCAGAGAGATGCGGCGCGTTTGAATGAGCTGATAACTGGGTTGATTTGTCCTAATTGTGCAGGGACTGGTCTTAAAATTAACATAGATCCTCAGAATAGTGGGTTCTGTAGTACTTTGCTCTTAGAGTGCAGTCTTTGTGAGAAATGGCTATCGCAAAAGTGTCAACAACTAGGAATGATGTTGCATTTGATGTCAATGTGAGGATGGTCCTCTTAGCGCACGAGTTAGGGTTGGGGTATGCAGCTCTCCAAAAGATTAGTAAAGTGTTAGGGATCCCAGGGCTTCATCTGAAAACGTATCAGAAACATGACAGAGAGGGTGACAGGTAGGCTATTGAAACGTGTTCCCTCTTTCTCTCTCTCTCTCTCTCTCTCTCTCTCTCTCTAGCCAATATCAGAAGCTTATAGCCTACATATGCACAGTAGTCTCCCTCTCTCTACCTGTGGCATTTCTACATGCATCCATAAACTGACCAAATAAACTGTTTTAATTTCAGTTGCTGAAATAGAGAGAGGTCTGGAGTCCTTGCACAGAAGCAGAGAGCAGATTAGGCAGGCATATGCAGATGTGGACCCAGAGGTAGGTAAGCTGACTGCCAATAAATGCAAAATGTTACAAAATTATTACAGTTATTGAGAATTATTACAATAATTCTCAATAACCAGCGTTCAGTGGACAACATGAAGGCGGCAATATGGGGTAGTCTGCTTCACTGATGACAACCCCATGCGCACCAGGAACATATTGTGGTTTTAGGACAGTTTTGGGGACTGCAGCTGAGTGGGTTCTACAAACTAGCTGCTTAGAATAGTTTTGTAGACTGCAGCTGAGTGGGTTCTACAAACCAGCTGCCTAGAACAGTTTTGTTGATAGCTAGTGTGGTGCCATCTGAGGAGTGACTCTGCAGACCTATGACGGCGTAGCCTGATGTCTCCTATGGTGTTGCTTTTGACGATGGTTATATCACTTGTTTGTTTGGCAATCTATATTTAGCTTCTATTGGTGTTTACCCTGCATTGTTTACCACATCTTGTCCTGTGTATTTATGAATCAGCTTACTCTTCATGTTCATTCATTCATTCATGTTTTCTCCATGTAAAACGCTTAAAAAAACACAAAAAGCTAGATAATCTGTTTTCTCATGCATGTCCTCGTCAAATGTGTCTATCTTTGTCCATGATCTGTTTAACAAAATAATACAAGCTTTCTAAAAGGGAATGTTCTCTTCCCTACTAACATTGTCTCGTCTCTAGTCTCGTCTTACTAACATCCCACTCGTGGGCTGTACCTTGACGTGGTGAGTGGGCTTCCAACAAACAGGTCTTACTTCTCTATACAAAATGTCTACTCCTGGACTATTCTGAATCCACAACATGCTGTGTTATTCAGTTTTCTGTTTCTATGTGTTTTCAGATGTTGTGTAATGTTGTTACTAATGATGTGATTGGATATTGTGTTTGTCAATATTGGTTTACAATGCAAATGTATGGTTTTTTACAATACAAATTTTCAAAGCCCGTTTTCTCAAAATGAGTTATTTCTCATCTTAGGGACATCAAAACCACCACTTGAGTAGCACCTACATACACCTAACTTTCCAGTTTTGTTCCAATCCATATTCTGAGAGTTTGTCCAAGGGGGATTTTTTAAATTTCATTCATAGCCTGATTTAT
>NC_140248.1:6311138-6313407 GCF_949987555.1 Borostomias antarcticus
TCTGAGGTAAACAAATGCCTCAGACTATGGAAATCAGAAGAAAAACAGAGAGGGAGGGAGGGAGGGAGGGAGGGAGGGAGAGGGAGAGAGAGAGAGAGAGAGAGAGAGAGAGAGAGAGAGAGATTGATTGATTTGGCTAAATAAAGAGCATCCTAATCCCAACTGTAACATCAATAGGAGGGAAAAATGAGGGCCTGTTTTGGAGAGCCAGTCCAGTCTGTGGGGTGGGTCTGGACCCATCTCACCCAGAACCACAGACCTGCTGCCTGCTGCCGGAGCTCGCCTGGGTCCGGGACCCGGTGCCGCTGGCGGTGAACCATTGATGTTCACTAATTACAATATGGCCAAGGGCCAAGTATTGTTTTGTTGTTCTCTTGGAGAACTCTTCCCCTCCTCTCCCCCCTCTCTGTTCCCCTCTGTTGCTCAGCGATGGCAGGCTCTTTGCCCCGCCCCCCCCCGGGGGGAGGTCGGGTTGCCACCTCCGGAGGTTCCCGCCACAAAATGGCATCCGCTGGCTGCAGACGGCGCTCCGGGTGCGCCGAGACCGAAGGCCGTGACCCCTCGGCGACAGGAAACACGACGGCCGTGCCGCCTGCTGCGAAGTAACCCTGACCTCTGACCTCTGTGACCGGGAGGTAGATGCGACCGCTCTGGGAAAATCTAGGCTTAAAGCCATTTCCAAAACTTCTCACAGCAATGGGAGTTATGCACTTCATATATACACAGAATGTATGAATATATAAATAGAGGATAAAAGGGAGTATCCAGGTAGTTCTAACACTCTCACCTCCAATACATATGTCTACTTTTGGCTACACTACACACACACACACACACACACACACACGCACACGCACACGCACACACACACACACACACACACACACTGCGCTCTGTGCCAAGGAATCAGTAGGTCTGAGAGAGAGATCTGCCAACAGACAGCTGACTTACCCCTCCCCGTCTCTAAATGACCAACCCCCCAGTCAACCCTGACCCTCACGTGTGTGTGTGTGTGTGTGTGTGTGTGTGTGTGTGTGTGTGTGTGTGTGTGTGTGTGTGTGTGTGTACTGACTGGGATGGACAGACGTTTCACTTGCTCTGGGCAAATGACTTACAAATGACGTACTTATTGTATTACCATAAAACTTCTATTACCCTTTTCCTCGCCGGGTCTGGCCACACGTTGTGATAAATGAAGGCCGGTCTCAGTTAGAAGCCTGGTCGACATTAGGCCTCATTGTTTATCTGGTTGTCATGTGACGATGCAAATCTTTTAATTTTATTTTATTTGTATGTAACGTTAGTTGCCATTTGCCCACCAAGACGACACAGAAACAAAAGGTATGGGCCAGACTGTGTGGTGGAGGAAGGAAGCAGGCCAGCGATGAGCGAGAGATAAACATGTGAGTGGATCCATAGATGCAACATCTCGGTCTACCACTGGATGATCAGGATTAAGGCTAAAGAAATCTACCGTAGCCGGTTTGTTCAAATCTTTTTTCAGACAAAGTAGTACAAATAAATAGGCTTAAATAACTTTTTTCGGCTTTCATCCTTTCTAGGCCGGTATTTGCTCGGCCTTCCTCTAGTCCTCTCTCTCCTGGACGGTATTGCTAGGCCTTCCCTCTAGTCCTCTCTCTAGGCCGGTATTAGTTAGGCCTTCCTCTAGTCCTCTCTCTCCTGGACGGTATTTGCTCGGCCTTCCTCTAGGCCTCTCTCTCCTGGCCGGTATTTGCTCGGCCTTCCTCTAGTCCTCTCTCTCCTGGACGGTATTTGCTCGGCCTTCCTCTAGTCCTCTCTCTCCTGGACGGTATTTTGCGAGGCCTTCCTCTAGTCCTCTCTCTCCTGGACGGTATTTGCGAGGCCTTCCTCTAGGCCTCTCTCTCCTGCATGAGGCTGGCCTACTGTAGACGCGCTGTCTCGAAGCCAGGTCAAAATTAATCATTCATAATTGATATGCTATTCGATAGCCTAATCTTTACACAGGTAATATTCATACTGGTTTGAATAAACAATTTGTGAGTATTTCCCATCTTTGCTGAGTTTTGAGGGAAAGGAATTAAAGACCTGGGGTCGTGTTACAGAAACATCCTAACTCACAAAATCCTATCCCAACTGGCTGGTTACCATGGTAGTTTGGATTAGGACGGAAAAGGCATTACAGAACAACTGTTCTTAAGTCCAAAATCCTATCCTATCTCCAGATAGGAAAAGTGTATTACAGAAGCAGCCTAACTTCACAAAATCTTAAATAAATCGTCCTAACTTT